>NC_062518.1:13669680-13814680 GCF_022655615.1 Tachysurus fulvidraco
TAACATAGAAACGAGTTCACCTCTAATGCTTAGCATTCCTTCTTGACTCGGACCTTGAATCAAATGGCCACCTTAAACAACGGGACAAATGGCACAAAGAGACAAATGATAACCTGAGTTACCTTGCCCCTTTTCCTTTCATATTAATGAAATACAGGAACCACAAGTCTAATGTAAAGTTTGAATTTAACTAGCATTGTAACTTGATTGGGCTTCTATATTATCCACAGACATATGCTAGAACTAAAAGGAAATAAAACAATGACTTAAAAATTATTTTCCCACAATTCCCCCTTTGAGAGTTCTAATAACTCTCACAATAGATTTAAGTCAATAATAAAAAATAAATTAAAGTCACGCTCAGTTTTCTATTTACAAAAAATATATATCTGGCATGAGTGCTTTAACATAGACATTCGTGCAACTCTAAGATGTAGGCAAAAGAAAACTTTTTAAGGGTAATAGTTATTTGTTGTTTCCTGGAGTCCGAAGCTTTTGCAGTGCACATTGTAGCTTGATATATGATTTCCCTTTTGTCATCAGGTAAATGAAGAATGTTGTCTGCCAGTCCTGAGCAGTGGTTCTGCAGATGTCTTCAAATGTCAGTACTTTGGTGCTTCTGTTGCCTTGGTTGTCGCAGTGCTTTTCAGTCCTTGTATCTGTAACACAAACATAAGAAGGCGAGCAAGAGAGAAGCAGGAGAGCAATATTTCCATACTACAGTTTATATTCAGAATCTATTGTAGGATCGTATAGTTTTTAGTTTTCAGAATCTCTGTGATCGTATAGTTTTTTTTTTTTGTTGTTGTTGTTGTTGTTTACTTTCCCTAATCTGCAGTGTTATGACACCTAAGGACCAGTTAGGTAGGGATAAGCTAATAAAAGGGGAATTCTATAAGGAAGTCTTCACCACCGGGTTGACCCCCGAGGCCTACTGCCTTCGGTTCCTCCCTGGGCTCCTTACTGGTCTGTGTGTCCTAGTCTATCCCTGCAGGTGATGAAATTACTTTACAGTATGAGACATGAATCCACCTTTTTCTTTTACATAGTAGCATTCTGGCAACTTTCTTCACTACTTCTCCTGTAAAATACGTCCTGTTTTCTCTCTCTACTCGACCTGACTCTGTTGGCATACAACACAGCGTTTAGCTGTCTCTGTGGCTATACCTCTACAAGCCGGATTCCAGGATTCCACCAGTGATTTGACAAAGGTTGAATCATTGCTGCTGGACTAATGTGACTTAAGTTAAGTAACTGCTGAGCCAAATATGGCAGAAGTGATTCTGTTCCCATATAATTTCCCCCTTTGGTCCAGCAGCCTGTTAAATCAACCATGGCTCCCTTATCTAACCATTTCCATGCTTCATACATTGGAACATCTTTGTAGAGGTCTGTTAGAGAGTCTGGAGGCATAATGACACTGCTTGTTGTCATTCTAGTACCAACATGCACTGTAACGTATGAACAGGCTTTTTTAGCAGCAACGTCTGCAAGAACTTTACCCTGAGATTCTGCAGTGTTAGGTTTGGAATCTCGGAGACGGTTAGAAGCTGCTACATCAGATACAGAGGTCATTGCATTTCCTGCTCTTCTATTCCCTCCAATGACCTGAGCTGAACCATCAACAAACAATTCAAAATCAGCATTATTTAGCGGACTCTCTGCAATAGCATTTGAAGATGAGTGTGTAAGCACAACACAATCATGAGTCATTTCTTCATCCTCTAAAGGAACATCAGTCATTGCAGACATCACACAAGAGGATGGGTTAGTGACAGGGGCATGGTCCAAAACCAAGTTGAGAGCTGTGAGAGTAGTTAACCAATTTCCCCAACAGGAGGAGGTGATTTTAGCTTGATTCTCTGATGTGGATACTGAATTTGGGCACCTGACTTTTATTGTTTGGTCTAAAACTGCATTTGTACAGGCCTGAACAAGCTGTCCTATGGTTTCACTAGAAAGAGGATGGACTACCTCTGGGTTATAAGCAGGCTGGGTGGGTTTTCTTCTGTTATCTTGCTGCTTTTTCCTACAATCTTTTACCCAGTGCCCTGATTTTCCACAATAGTTACATGTTCCCTCTCTCTTAGGGAATCCGGGTTCTTGCCTAGTCTCTGTATAGGAATTATTTAGCGATTCTGCGGCTGTTCTGACTTTTATCTTAACATCAGAATCCCTTTCCCAGATCGCTAACCTGTCCCAGTTGCTTTTCAGTGTTTGAATAGACCAAGTAAGGTCTAAGAAAGGAAGAGCATTCCTGTACTCTGATGAAAGGCCATCAAACCATGCCCTGACTAATGGTCCCTTATCATCTAACACATCATCTGGACTGTTGGCTATTCCACTGTATGCAACTGCAGATTGACAAAATCTTTCAGTGTATTCACTTACAGTTTCTTCCTTTTTCTGCACACAGCTAGTGACTCTGGCCCAGTCAATCTTTGGCCCAATAATATCCTTCAGTATCCTAAGGACTCCTTCTCGAAACTCATCTTTGCTGGCACGTTTAAAATCAGAAGTATACACCGTACTTTCAAAACACTTAAATTCTGATTCTGTTAACACCTGAGACATGAGTTGAGTGACTTCCACTAGAGACATGTCATAGAGACGCAGTTTTTTTGCTAATGCTCTCCTAAATTCAAAAAAATTTGAATGTGCTGATGGCAAACTTTGAGAAAGTCTCTCTATTGCTTCAGGCCCTAAAGCTTTAATGACAGTTTGCACTTGTAATACTGGAGCTGGGCAAGGAGAATTTTCTGCCTCTTCTATTCTACTTTGACCTCTTTTTCGAGCTCCACACACAAGGGCATTGACTGGCTGATCAGTAAGGTCACTAAAGGACACATTATCTCCCTCTTGGTTAGACAAGAAATGCAAGTCAGGATATACATTAGTGATGGAAGATACTCGTTCACGTAATTCTTTGTTTTGCTCTTCTAGCTCTGCAATACGTTGGGCATGCTCTTGTGCTGAGGTAACACAAAATTCCATGTGGCAACAGATAATTCCTTTGACATTTTTCTTTCTGATACAAGCACCTAGCACCTTTTTGCACTCTTCAATAGACCATACTTTGCCTGGATGAATGCCATATTTCTTTGTCAAATTCTGTTTGACTGAGTCTGTTACTATAACATTCATTTGCTCATCTAACAGTGATTTGAACTCTCCACTAGTCCACAAAGGGGTAGCTAATCCACCTTTTTCAGTAGTGGGGATCAGTCTTGCATTCTTTTGAAACATTTTGATTGCTAGGGATTTCTCTTTTTAGACAATCTACTGTTAGTTTCTCTAAAGTAGGGAATAACCCATAACTGTTTCTGATTTCTAGATGATAACACACAATTCTTCCCTGATGTACAGGGGATAAACCAAAACTCTTCCCCAATAAACAGAGGGTAAATCAAATTTCTTCCCTGATAAACAGAGGATACACCAAAGTTCTTCCCTGATCAACAGAGGATAAACCAAAATTTTTTTCTGATCAACAGAGGATAAACCACAAAATCTTCCCTGGTAAACAGAGGATAAACCAAAATTCTTCTCTGATCAACAGAGGATAAGCCAAAAAATTCTTCCCTGCCTAAACAGAGGATAACCCAAAATTCGTCCCTGCCTAAACAGAGGATAAACCAAAATTGTAGTTAAACCAAACCCTGCAGCTGTTTGTTAACTCTTCCCTGACAAAGCAGAGGATAACCACATGTATACTGGTCTGTAGGTTCTTTGGATAGAGTGACACTCACCAAACCAAAGTTGAGTTGGAAAAAATCTGAAGATTCTGGAGCTTGAAGTTTTGAAGAAGTTTAGTGAGATGAGAAGCTCTATCCGGGTCACGGCACCATCTGTTGTAAACTTTTTCCAGAGAAGACCAGGAGACTTGGATATCCTTGTGCAGTAGTCTTTATTGTAGATACACGATGAAATGAGTCTGCAAGTCAGAGCGTACTGGCACGGGCGCTGCAGTCATCAAGTCTGACTTAAAGTTGTAATACATGGTAAATATACACATTTTAGGGGGCAGTCCAATCAGATAGCGACAAAACACTCGGGTGACAATCAAAACATGAAAGGATGTAACAGCCCCCACACCAGATCCTGGACTTTCACCCTTAATCCCATTAACATAACAGTCTTTCTCAGACCCCTTCATTAACATAGAAACGAGTTCACCTCTAATGCTTAGCATTCCTTCTTGACTCGGACCTTGAATCAAATGGCCACCTTAAACAACGGGACAAATGGCACAAAGAGACAAATGATAACCTGAGTTACCTTGCCCCTTTTCCTTTCATATTAATGAAATACAGGAACCACAAGTCTAATGTAAAGTTTGAATTTAACTAGCATTGTAACTTGATTGGGCTTCTATATTATCCACAGACATATGCTAGAACTAAAAGGAAATAAAACAATGACTTAAAAATTATTTTCCCACAGGACTCAGCCTGGACGTGTGGCCATGTGCTTTAGTTTATGTTGTGTTCACATGTCTGCCCCGCCCTTGTTTACTCATCCCTCTGAACACCTCTTCCCTATTGTTAATTGCGTTGTGTATTGAACCTTGCCGCGTTGCAGATGGCGGCACAGAATCCTTGTCTCGTGTCAAGTCTGGTCATGGCATCTTACAGTATGTCATCTTGTGTCTAGTCTGTGTCCCTGTTTTGTGTTTTTTAGTTATTAAGCCTGTTTATTTTTACGCTATCCTGCATTTGGGTCTGTTTTTATCCCCGCATCCCTGACAGTGAAAGATATTTTAAACTGTTAATCAAACAGTGAAGAGGAAACTGAATTGGGAAAACACTTAAAACAAACTAATACTTAAAGTGACTGCTGTAAAAACCTGTTAAAACATCACATATAAAGAACCTAACAGTTTGATGTCAGAGAGTCACAAGCTTATTGCAAGCATTGAATTAATAACTTTAATTTACCATAAGTCTTATTTGTTTGTACACTATTGCTCACCTAACAATTGAGTAGTTTATTTGTTAAAACAACTGAAGATATAAACAATCTTGATTAAAGGAAATAATAGATGAATCCTAAATTCTCATCTAATATCAATCTTTTTAACCCAAACCTTAATGTCTTTGCTGTATAGCACAAACGAACAAATTTGTCTTATTTTTCCAGTAGTTTAAGAGGGGACTGTATATGTTACTAGTCATTATATTTAACAGCAGAGAATACCATGGGTGAAATCTCCATCTTTGTGGCCTATTCAACTCAAACCATGGCACCTTCATGCAAGCATGTCTGCCTGTATTATTTTTGCATGTGTGAAGCTAAGACTGTGTCTGTCCCAATGGGATTCTATGACACATACCCAGTTCATAGGCTATAAATAAATATCCTCAACACTTGTGATTATATGACTTACCAAGAAATCAGATACAGAGGAAGAAAAGAAAAGGACCCAGCATTAAACCTTATGGGACACCACTTCAAATCATGTGGATCTTGATTTGTCACCTGATTTGATTTAATTCCAAGCCTCATGAGGATGAATAGGAAAGTCTTGTTATTAACTGTTGTCAAAGCTGCTGAAAGGTCAAGGAGAATGAGCACTTATGACACTTTGGTTGATCAAGCAACATTAAGCTTCTCAGTAAACAAGGCAACAAGGGCTGTTTCTGTGGAGTGTGCCACTTTAAAGCCATAAGGGAACTTGGAAAAGATTCTGGGTAAGACTCTTGGTAGATTCTGGGTAAGAAACAACTGATAAAAAAAAATTGATACTGGTCAATTGTTGCTGATGACTTATGTACGTCGCTCTGGATAAGGGCGTCTGCCAAATTCTGTAAATATAAATGACTGAGGTATCTAGTTTGGACTGTACTGAAGGCAGTTGGTACATGACCACATAAACTAAGTAGTGGAGTATTGTTGCAGTGCATCCTTGTATAAATGTAAGCTACATTTTAAGCCTTCAATACTACTGTAGCTAGTAAATGCATTTGTGATAGATTTTTTGGAATTTTAAATATGTCCAGCTGAGATTCTCATTCTTACAAACAGATATCTCACAATATTTTGAGTACAAGTGTTACTAGGATTTATATAGATTTATCATTGTAACCAACAAATACTACTGATTAAATTTTGGAATTGATCCAAAAAGAGTCAAGGTCAAAGCAAGGTCAAATGTCTCAAAGGCACTTCGATGTAACTGCTGTTCATGTTCTTCTAGATTCTGGTGTCTCTTTGAACAGTGTAATCCATCCATAGCTTTTCACTAATCATACATTTGATAGTTCTTATCTAACCACATAAATGGTTTAATGTTGTAATTGACAGAGACTTTTCTGGGAAATCTTCTCTTTGTCCTTTTCTCGAAAAGCCCTCTATTAATGGCAGCATCTACTGTATGTTAAACTGAGTCTAGTAAAATATTTAGATATCTTCAGAATTATTTGAAAAATAAAAAAAATTCATAACTATTCCCAAATATTCAACCCTTCCTTTTCATTTAGCTGTAATAACAGAGCTATTAGCTGTTTTTACAGAGCTCATTGGCTAAAATAGAAGAACTCATGCAGACCTCAACCTTATCATCAGATCTTTACAAATCTGATTTGATAGGAAAGCAGCCAGAAGGAGGCCACTTCTAAGAAAGTCTAGCTATTTGGTCCCAAAAGGCAAAGCATTATGTTTGGTTCACATTCAAATACAATGCTCAGATTACTTTTACCCCGTTACTTTTTATCCTCTTTGGTGGTAGCATCATGTTGTATGGTTGCTGTAACTGCATCAGTGACTATTCCCACTACATGCCATCAGAAGAAGCCGTCACTCTAATTCTGAACACTTCTGGGTCCTAAGCTACCGTGCAAAGTATTGTTATTTGTTACTATTTACCATGCCATGCTATTGTTTTGTTTGTTTTCTTGTGTGTGGATTGTTTTCTGCTTCTCTGGATTATCTTTGTTTGGATCTGTGATTTAGATTTGTTTGCTCTGCAAACTGTTATTTCTGTGTTTTGGTTTACTCTGCCTGTTTTCTGAGCACACATCAATATGTGGTTCGTAAATTTCCGTGAGATTTATCAGGAACTACAGCACAGTGGCTGCTTCCTTAACGTCACTATTATGAGTAAACCCAAGAAACCATATTCCCCACCTTGTTATTGCTCACATTTGATGGGAATTATTGGAGGAATTCCAAAGACAAATCTCCACAATTTTAAATTCTAAAGACAACTCATCATAATGATGGGTACCTGAAGTTTTGGTGGACCTTCTTCAAACGCCTGGAGGTCAATGGGAATTAAACATCAGGATATCACACCCATATAGGGGTCAGGTGGAATGTTTCAACCAAGATCTGGGACATTACTTGAGAACATACTGTAGTAGGGAACAACTTAGATTTCGAGTGAGTTCCTCAGTGGATTATGGCCAAAATTCTTAACCTGCTAATCTACAGGCCTTGCACAGTTTCAGTGCATGCTGGGGTTCCAGCCACCATGTTTCCATGGTGATAGAAGTTTACAGCACCCAGTACCTCAGTCAATTGGGAAGTCAATTGGGAGGGCTGCGTACCTGGGAAGAGATCTTTGGTTCCGATCAACAACACATTGGACCCCTCTCTAATTGAAAAATTAATTCAGATTGGCACTGTAGGAGAACACCAGGTGGTGAACAATATGGAAACTTCTGAATTTAAAGCAATGATCAGAATCATTTTATTCATTATACTGTATATATTTATTATACACAAGTTACTATCCTAATATGGCACCTTATGGAGAAACAGAGGCATTTATAGTTTTACATGTTCATTTAATGTGTGATGTTTTATATTTTAATGTTTGGTACTGTAGTTCTAAGATAAAGAAATTGAAGCTGCCTGAATACTGTTTGCCTTTCTCACTCAAAAAAAAAAAAAACTGTAGAGATTTTCATGGGTATTTGACACATCTGTTGTTCTTGTGCACTCTAATCACATCATTTCTAGTAATAGAGAAAAATATAGCACAAAGGCTCTTTTGTTTCTGGATGAATGCCACTTATACTTCAAATAACAACTTGTGAAAAAAAGCTTTCTGGTTCACTTAACATTTGACATAAAGGAAGAACAAAAAGAAAGCTATTGTTTGTGACATGAGCTTGTGTGCATTTGATCTGTTTGAGACTGTGTGATGAGTCACAATATGTGGCATGATGCAGAATAAAATAAAAATAAGTTTCAAATCATTCACAATACTGAACACAGGTTGAACAAAAATCTCTGTAGGTAAATGTGCAAATATAGTCTACAAAATAGAATAACAAGACAATTTCAAGCTTGAAAGAAATTTCTTCTCCATTCAAATGTTTTCCAATATGTTTATTAGATTTCATACAATCGTAGATTTCAATCTTTAGCTGATTATAAAATTGTAGCCTTAGAAAATACTATACAAATTTCGCTATATTCAAGATAACTTCACCTGATATAATTTTTGCAGTGCATAGGTTTTGTACATGAAACAGACTATAAATAAATGCTTTGTGATATCATCATGAACCATTCTGCTTTTGTCATCAATTTTGATTTTGTTCTATGATGTTGGCATTGTGAGGAGCCAATGTCCCCTCACTAATCAGAACAGAGAGGATAAATGAAATGAATTGAATTCAGCTGCATAATTGCAATACATGCATGTGATTGCTTTTGGGGATCAACAATTCAAATTCAATTCATTGAAAAATATCAATTCAGAATTAAACTGTATAATTTTAATGTATTTCTTATGACCAAGCAGGAAGATTTAAGAAGCCTTGAGAGAATCTGGACTCAAACAGAAACAGCACTCTTTTACGTTTGTTTTTTTCATTTATTCATTGGTTTCTCTACAATAATTTTCATTCTTGGTTCAATTCTGTGACATACTTTGTTGGGATCTCTTTGTTAATGACCTCTGCAAGATTGCATTTCTTTTTTATGACATTAGAGGCTTCCATTATTATTTATTTTCATACATTTCTTCCTCCATATACTGTATTGGTACCTCACCAGACATGCAAATTGTCAATATGCCATAAATATAATAATGAACTGATTTAATAAACTTCAATTTATTTGTATAGCACTTTAAACAATAGACATTTTCGTAAAGCAGCTTTACAGTAATATAGAAACATAGAATGAAATTATAAAGTTTAAAAGGAATAAATATTTATCCCTAACATTTATCTCTAATGAGCAAGCCTGGGGTGTCAGTGACCAGGAAATCTCCCTGAGATGATATATGGAAGAAACCTTGAGAGGAACCAGACTCGACAGGAATTGGTCCTTAGTTGGGTGGCACTAAACAGTAAATAACTTAAACATAAGTCCTTTCTACAACTGTTTATAGCCAAGTGTAATTGTGCATCCAAAAGCTCCTGAGCAACTAATAGGTCAGCGTAATTTCTAAATTCATTATAGACTTAATACTAATTCCTTCCTGCAGTAGTCTTGCTTTAGACACAAATGATTTAGACTCTAATCAAACATTAATTCCCCTCTTAAAGACTACTTGAAGGAACTCCAGGATGTAATACAGGTAAATTCCTAAGCGAAAGCACAAAACCTAACCGTCACCCTAACAATAACCATTCACGACATCAGATCCAAGTGATTATGTGACACACTCACACATCCTGGAGTTTCAGAAGTGCACTGAAGCAGACTTTAGGGAAGAATAAAAGGACGGTAGAGCCAGGCACTTGGGCAGACACAGAGGGTCTGACCTTTTCTCTTTTGGTTTGCTGATTCGAGCTGAAGAGTATACAAAATATCAGCAAGTGCTGCCTAAAGTCACAAACACACACACACACACACACACACACACACACACACACACACACACACACACACACACACACACACACACACACACACACACACACACACACACACACACATGTGCAAGAGTGTGTTGCTATCCTCTGCCTCTACCCTCTGTTCCCAGCAGACAAGTAAATTGATTCAAATAAAAAACCTCTAAGGCAGAAAACATTCAAGGAGAAATAACAAAATGCTGGCAGAAATAAAAGAAAAGAAATGTTTCTCTGATGAACAATTCTGTCTCGCTAACATTTCTAACAAAGGCTAAAGGCAAACCGAGCGGCCTCGACTAATCTTTATCCGTGTTCTGTTTACACTCTGACAGCAAAGAATAGGTAACAACACAGCACAGACAAAGTCAAGCAGAGTGTAGTTCTGCTCCAACCAACGAGGTGCAGCCAAGTTTGAGAGTAATTCGTGGATGCAAACTATAAATTTAAAATTTATCTCTAATGAGCAAGCCAGAGTCGACCATGGTGAGAAAAATCTCCGAGATGCGATACCTTGATAGGAAACAGACTCAAAAGGGAACTCATCTCATGATAATATATTATTTTCCCTTCTATAACTGTATTAGTTGTATTAGTATTTTATTAGGTATTGAAAGAGATTTAGTGAATAACAAGAAAAATCTGCTAGAAATATCGGATGTCACACAATAATAAGATTCTGTCTTTGTAGCTCGATGTATTATAATTATGGAGTTTGTATTGTTTAAACTTTGCAAATAAATAGATTATGTTTCACAAATATACATCAATGCAAGATATAAATGAGATTTTAAAATGTTTTTATGTCACAAACACAGCTCATGGCATTCATATGTGGATTTTAATATTTCTAATGTCAAGACGTGCACACAAGTCCACAAATAGCTGGACTCCACCCACCGTTCACTCCAGCCAATCAGATAACGTCCACATTGTACTGACCAATCAGGTTTTGATTTACAGTTTACAGAATTTACTCGACTCATATATTCTTAGAGCTCATTTTATTTGTTTGTGGATTGTGGATATAGTTATTTGGAAATATTCGATTCAGTTCAAATTCATTTTATTTGTTTTTATCAGTTTATTTTGTATTTGCCGTTTAACAATAGATATTGTTGCAAGTTTTATATCTCCCATATTTGCTGGAATTATTCAGTCTCACTACTAGTTACAATGACAAGTAAAAGTCATGATGTCATGGTCTCATGGTATCTCCCGATGGATTCAATCGGCAGTGATGGTGCACCAATCCTTTTGACAATGTTTTCTAAAAAGCAAAGAGCTCCAGGATGAAGCAATGATGAGCAACTCGGTCTCATCAGAGAAAGGTCAGCCCCTGCATGATAGCTGATTTCCAATCACAGCAGAAGAATAAAAGAAAGCCCTGGCAGAGTTCAAGCTCACCTGCACATGTCACACAACAATCAGAATCAATTCAGTCACAAAAGGAAGAAACAAAGCACTTGATTGACCTAAGCGATTCGAAAAAACAAGAAAGAAGGGGGAAAAAAATCAGGCAGATTGTTTGGTGAATGGAAAAATGAGTATGGTTGAATTAAATTTAATGCATTTTTTTATTTTTTTGTTTTTTTTTTGGTTTTTCAAATAGTAAAGAGATTATAACTCTTAATCTACATCCCAGATAGTTGATATGTGTCCCACAATTCATCCAGAAGCCCTCCAGATTCAAGTAAAGAAAGTAAAAACCAAAAAAAAAAAAAAAACTCTGGGTCATGTAGCAGCTTAGTCAAACGGAATAACTCACATACTGTATATTCTATCATTTCCTCAAGATATAAATGTGACACAGATGTATACACCCAGTGTCACAAAAAAACTGGGGGTTAGGTTTTTTTTTTGTCTTCATCTTCCCCGAGAGACAATCAGTCAAGTCTCTGGATAGTGATGGATCTAATACAATGCTTCCTTTATCCAAAAACATGTCGAGTGTTAACCTTAATATAGTAATTTTCAGACACTATAAAGATACCTTGAGACGAACCAGACTCAAAAGAGAATCTTCATTTCTAGACTCCAGGAATCCTCATCCTCATCTGGGTGACACTGGAGAGTGTGATTAAAACTAATGTCTACAACTGTATAGTTAAGCGGAGTTGTGTAACCAGTAGCTTTTAAAAAATAAATAAGCCTGTTCAGAAAAATTAAGTTTTATATTTTATTTGTATGTAAGGAATTACTCCTAAGGTGCCCTCCTGGCAGCAGCAAGATTCTGTGCTCTCTTTGCCATGGCCAAGGGAGTCAACGAGCTAACTCTCACTGCTGTTCCAAAGCCTGAAAAAAATGGGATGGTTTTGTCAGGAAAGGCATTCCTGTGTAAAAGATGTGCCAATTCAAATATGTGGTGGTGACACTGTTGTGACCCTGAAAGTAGAGCAGCTAAAAGAACAACAACCAGAAGAAGTACTGTTGAGGTACTCCTCTCTGGAACATCATTTCCTAACTCAAAAAACTTCATCAGGTTTGTGGTAATTTCCAAAATCTGCGATCTGTTAACAACTGATGCCTGGTAGGGCTGACTTAGTGAGGCATAAGCTCCATTTCCAGAATATTTGAACTGACTGTCCAGCAAGTGTTGAAATGTACATCCTCAATTTGTACAGCAGACTCTGTCACCGTCTTTGACACTCTGATGTCTAAGGGTATTTTTAGGGCCTGGAGAAGTTTTGTCATACCCTGACATTGATCAAGCATTGCGTTAGTTCTGGCCACGTCATCAAGCGTGCATCAGCTGTTAATCAGCAGTCCACGACGCGCACCAATCCGGTTACGACATCGATATTACCCGACCATTTAAATTCCCATTCATAGAGCCATTCTAGCGTTTCGCTGCCGCCGCGATCTAAACTCCCTCCTCCAACCCCGACTCCACCATGCCGGATCCCGTGTTCACTGTACCAGTTTACGTCTTAAATCTCCACATATTTTTCTCTCTCTCTCCCTCTCTTTCTAATTATTTAATTATCTATCTATCCATTCATTTATTACTTTCCAAAAACGCATAAGCAAACCTATCAATACCATGCATGCTAGTGGTTCTGTTATACGGGGGTTATTGTTGGGGGTCTATTCTATTTTCTAGTCGCTGCGAGAAAACAGCGAATGTTTATACATGGTTAGTGAAAAATGAAACATTTTAAATCCCTTGAATAAGGCCATAAACAAAAAACCCTCCTCATTTATAAAAACTAACATTTAACACCAAAAAAAAAAAAAAGCTCTTACACTTCTACAATTTGCTCCTCTGGCACTCAGCTAAGAATCTTATGGTAGCATAACTTGCATTGTCCTCAGCTTTACTTGTATTTCCTCTTATGTAACTTGCTATAAATTGAAATATAAATTGTCTGCTATATGAATAATTGCTACAAACTTCACATTGCTAAACCAGACACTGATTAATGCTGTACTGTATATGTGAAGCACAGAGATTATGTTCTCTAAAATAGCAGGTGCAAATCTTACACCTTTCTGCCTCTAAGAACATGGTTATGTTGCCTTTTACAGGGAAATTGTTAAGCAATATACTGTATTTGGTCTAAAAGAGGAAATTACAGCATTCTACCTGAGCATATGAGGATTGAGTCCCGAGGATCAAGGTGATATATTCTAATAGTGAATCTTCAATTCATGAGACGGAAACTTCACTCTTTGGGTCAGACAATATTGAGAGGTAAACTGCACTCTGATCAGACAGTACTGGAGACCAGAATGCTGTTGTTGCCATGGCAGTAAGATGAGCTGACAGGCTTTAAGTAAATCTGACTATAATGGAAGAAATGGAAGTATGGCAAGAGGTCCTGACAATATGAACTGATTAATTCAAAGATGGGATTAACAATTACTTTCGGACGGGGATCTGGGTCAAGAAATACCAGAAGAAGCTTGGTTGGAAGTTTTGTAGCAGTATTGTACTAAAGCAAGGCTTTCTAAGACTTATGGCAATGTTTCCTCAGCGTGTGATAGGTGTCAACAGTCTCTTTTAGACCTCTTACAAACATTCTGGCTCTGTTTATTGTTATGCAAGGTTTTTATTTGAGTCTTTGACACCTTATCAGAATTAATTGGGGGAAGATAGAATTACCTTTCTTATTGCATTGTTTGGGGTCTTTTCCTTATTGGCCTTTAGCTGTTAGAAGTCTAATAATCATAAATTGGTAATGACTAAGATCACACTCTCTTTCTCATTGGATTGGAGATACAATTTTTGTTACAGTACATATGAAAAGATTAGACATACAATAAGCAGTTCTTCTAATGCATTTGTGAAAATATGGGGCTCTTTTTTCCAGCTACAGTAGCTAAGAGGATAGATGAGAAAATTACCCTTCTTAACATGACTCTCATGGTTTCACTAGGTGCTAATATCATGTTTGATACAGCAATGATGGTCTGCTTGTTTATCTGTCTATTAGAGAAACACATGAATGTGAGCTACTGTAATAGGGATTTCTTTTTACTTATTTTTTTATTATTTCTTTTTTCTTTCTTCTTCTTTTTCTTTTTATTTGATTTTATTTAATATATTTTTTATTTTTTTATTATAATAACAGAACAGAAGAAGCACACAACCAAGAAGCTGAGCTAGTTATTACTATCCTTGTCATAGATACGCTATAAAATAATTGTTTCAAAGACTTTATTCGTAGCAAAAACATTCTAACATCTCATTCCCATCATGATCGTTCTTTGTAATTCATCACATTAAAATGAATACATTTAGATGTGATATTTAGATTCGCTTGTGATTCTGATTTTGTGATCTTTTATTTTAATATATATTACATGCAGAATTGGTGTGTTTGTATATGTACTTCATTTTCTGTGTGGCGTATTCCACTCTATTGCTGCAAAATAATTGCATAATTTAATCATTTAAAGTTCATGTAAAATAAAATAATAGAAAAACAACTTTTATTAGAGGAGGAGGTTGATTGAGTATAGTGTATTACACATCAGCAGTTTTTGTGCAATCTTAGTTTCAGACCAAACACTGAGGATTGACCACAAATTCTCATTGGGATTAAGGCCTGGGAGTTTCCTGGCCCTGGACCCAAAATTTCGATGTTTTGTTTCCCAATCCAGTTAATTATTACTGTATGTATTATGGTAACTCTGTCCTTCTCTTCTCCAGACAAGACTTTAGCCCAGTCCTCAGCAGTCCAGTTTTCTACCTTTTACAGAATATCATTCAGTCCCTGATGTTTTTCATGGAGAGAAGTGGTTTCTTTGCTGCCCTTCTTGACACCAGGCCACCCTCCAAATTTCTTTACCTCACTGTGTATACAGATGTACTCACAGCTGCCTGCTTCACTCCTGAGCAAGCTCTGAACTGATGCCTTCTGGACTTTCTTGGGTGCCCTGAAGCCTTCTTCACAAGAACTGAACCACCTTGAAGTTCTTGATAATCCGATAAAAGTTTGATTTAGGTTCAATCTTACTGGCAGCAATATCCTTGCCTTTGAATCCCCTTTTTGTGCAATGCAATGATTAGCAATAAATGTCATTAAGGATGAATACTAATTTCAAGCACCACCCTCCTTTTAAAGCTTTTAATGTGTTATTCTAACTTAATCAGCATGACATGGTGATCTCCAGCCTTGTTCTTGTCAACACTCTCACTTGTGTTAACGATAGAATTACTGACATGATGTCAGCTGGTGCTTTGTTGGTATGGCTGAAATACAGTGGAAAAATTATGTGTGTGTGTGTGTGTGTGTGTGTGTGTGTGTGTGTGTGTGTGTGTGTGTGTGTGTGTGTGTGTGTGTGTATTCGGTATTAAGGTTATTTTTATGGCAAAGAGGGACTTCAGGTCACTCTTCAGAGTGATTAATCTGAACCTTTGGCCACGGCTGTACATATATTTAACTTTAAGTAGCTGTAAGGTACAGCCTACTGAAGCCTACTGCTACTTTAGTGCTGTATTCTTTGGGTAAGTAAACACCAGTGTCACTTTTCTAGCTTTATTAATTGAATTAAAAGTTGGGCTAAAAATACAGAGTGAGCTGTGTGAGCAGAAACAGTAAAATATATGTACTGTACATGAAGATCTTTATTATTCTGAAAATTCCACCAAGAAACATCAACATTAAACATAAAACCTCTACACATCTGTCACCGACAAATGCCGGTCCGTAACTCCCGAATTTTTCAGTCATAAATATGTCAGAGAAGGTCATTAAAAACAGCTCAATAAAAATATTTTCATTTCATTGGGCTAGGGTGATACATTGTTGTGATACATTGTTGTGTATTCTATGGTCATTTAATAATAGAATATTCCTTTTAGGTCTTTAATGACACTGGATAACATTTTCTGAATCGCATTCAATACATAAATGTATTAAATATACAAAATAATTTTGTGCGACTCGATATGAAAATGCTCACTGGTTACAGTATTGAAAAGGTCAATAGTTTAATGAATGATCTTGAAATATCATATACTGCACGAACCAATTTCAATCAATTTCAATATATTCAGTGCTCCGAAAACCAGTATATTATTTATATATTGTAACTGGAATTGCTCTGATTTAACACAGACGTGTGAAAAGCGAGGTTAAATGTTCCACTCGTGTGTATAAAGCTGTGTTATAAATAAGGATGTAAATAAATTATTGTGCATCTTCGACCGCAGCTCCGGCAGAAGCAGGTTGTCCGAGGCTTCGTGCCTGCTTTGAGCGAATGCATTTACTTTCTCTTGCAGCTGGAAAGAGGAAAATCAATTAAATGCTACAGTACATTCATTTGTCAGTTACTTAAAGAAATCAATATTTCGAGCAGTTAATCAACCTAAATGATGTCCTTTGGACGTAGTTTGTTACAGCAATTATTAGCAGTCTTTTCATGTCAAGGTTTACATGAATGTACAGCTTTTTCTTCATGAATAGAAAAATAGATATGAGGAAATGACTGCTACAGTACCTGCATGACGTATGGTTGAATTGCCTCCTCCTGGTTGAGCAGGGGCATGGAGGATATTTCCGGGTGGATGTCACCTCTTTGGGAATACATTCACAATTCTCAACATCAATCTCACAATCCTGTGCCTTGGTTTTGGAAGGAAATTCTGCTAAAAGAGAAGTGGAACAGAGTGTTAAATCTTCAACTAGGTCCCTTTGGCCTTGATTACCTCCTACTGATGTTAAAAAGAAAAAAGGAGCAGTTTAAAAAAAAAAAACTTTTATACCTTCTATCGCCATTGAGAGTTTAGTTTATTTCATTTAAAAGAAAATGCATAAAAAAAAACACTTGAATCCTAGCTGTGTGGTTCCATGTTATGAGCTTTCTTGAAGGATTTACAATGAATGAATCAAATAAGGTCTCAAACTACTGTATATGCACATAATCAAAAGCAATAGTAAACCAGAGACAAAGAGTGGTTTAAAAAAAACCTAAACCTAATTGTAACAATGATCACCAAATAAATGCTCCTTCAAGATTTTCCCCTAATTTATAATGCACTATTTTTCATTTACATCTTAAATGGTGTCTATAATACTGAAATTTACTGCTACAGTAAATACGGTCACTTATTTAACTCACTTGTCATATTTACATGATCGTTATTTGCACTTCTGTTCAGAAGTTAAGTGCATTTCCCTGCAGAGTGATAATGAAGTAAAGCGTTCATGATGGCTAGATCTGAATGAAGATGTAGGTTCCAGATGTAAACCATCATAATGAGTAAACAAACAAACAAGTACACAGCACTTGCCCTTAAGTTTAGAGTCACACATAATCCATATTACATAACTACAGTATATACGGTTATAGAAACAACATTATTTCCCTCTCAGGGTTTCTTCATCATGTTGTATCAGAAATGTTTTCTCACCACGGCAGTCATTTTTATTCTGATTTTTTTATATTTCTTTAAAGATTTTTGAGACAATGTCCATTGTTAAAATGCACTATACAAATAAAATAGAATTGATCTGAATGTAGAATAAGTCAAGCTTACAAAGTTAATCCTCTGTGCTTTCGAAACCTCCAATGAAATGATAGATGGATTAATGGATGGACTGATGATTTCAAAGCCTTGAGCTGAGCACGGTATGCATAGCTAATTGCAACCTGCAATAGGAAATATTCTTGTTGCTTTACCTTCACAAATTGATTGCTGAAATGTGATTTAAGTGGCTGAGTGCATTGGACTGTTGTGTCCCATTGAGCAGGTCTGTAGGTACTGAAGCAAAACCATGGAAAGAACAGAGTGTGGGGAGTGTCTATTGTTACTATCGACACAAGTTTGTCTGGTCAGTGAGGCTTATAAATAGACAGTCTGAACATGTGCATCATATTAAAACTGCCGTAACAAACAGGAACTTATTTTTTCCTAGATTTCCTTTTTTTAGAGTGCCCCCTATGACCATATGGCTCCGACGCAATTCTCTGAAGCATATACAGCCACTATACATGGTAATGAGGCATTCAGGGGTTTTTGAACGAGGGCACATGAGGGTAAATTGCTTCCTGAAGAGGCAGAAAGTGCTCTTTGCTTATTTGTTACACTTCAAGCCTTTAGATTTGCCCCAGTAACAGAGAGGTGAGTGAGAAATCTGTAAAGTGAAAATTGAAACTGGATCAGTAATTCAAAACCCAGCTCTGTGCATGATTTATGGTTGCAGTGGTTAGAATGGAGCTGAAGAAGGTTATGGGTTAGGTTTAAGGCTCAGGAAAAGCTAAGATCTGAAATATCTGACCTGAGAAAGGTGATTTGTTGCCTTGCTATGAAGCTACTGTATATAGGTTCATATAGGACCACAGTATAGGCTAAAATGAAGCACATTTCCCTCAAAAGCTGCAACTAGTTTGATTCCCACCTCTGTCTTATATGGCCCATGTGTGCGTGGAGTTTTCTCAGGTAACCCCAGTGTCCTCCCCAGGCCAAAGACATGAGCTGTAGGCTGACTGGCGTCTCTAAATTGTCTGTAGAGTGTGAACGGTGTGTGTGTGTGTGTGTGTGTGTGTGTGTGTGTGTGTGTGTGTGTGTGTGTGTGTGTGTGTGTGTGTGTGTGATAGTGTCCTGCAATAGACTGGCATCCTGTCCAGGGTCTACACTGCTTTGTGCTCCGAGTCACTTGGGTTAGACTCCAGGTTGCCTGCAACATAGTAAAAGCAGTGTAGAAGATGGATGGTAGGTACTGTAAGCTGCAGCTACTATTTGCACAACGAATGAGGTGTCTGTGACTGTACACAGCATGAGATATTAGGCACAGACTTATAACTTTCTGACTGGATGTCTGATGCAAAGCATCTAGCCGTGACATTCTAACACAGACTCGTTACACACTGGAGACATCTGGCAAACTGCAAAAGCACTGTTAACCCTGCTTCTAAATTACAAAGTGTGAAACATTCCTCTACCCAGGATTAAAAGTAGGGTTTAAATAGTAAATGGGGGCTTAATTCAGATTCTTGATATTACAACTGGTCATCTCAATCCTAGAGCGTTGTGAACATGCTTTATTTCAGCTTTAGGAATAAACAGATTTCTTCTGTGTTGAGGTCATTATAGTGCCCTGGCCATAGTCCACCCTGGTTTTATTTTTGTATGTTTTTATATGTTTTCTATATTATTTATTTTTCTATATGTTGAACAAATACACTGCCTGGCCAAAAAATCACTCACATGTGTTGCTGAACCACCTTTTTTGCACTGAACCAATCCCAGATATTATTGCCCTCACATGCTGCTTCGGTAGGCACTAGGCATGATATGTGCATGACTTTATCTGCTTTGTTTCTTACCCTGTTTCTTATCTGCCTTGTTTATTACCCTAAATCTGGACTCAACAGAACATAAAGCCTTTTTCTATTGCTCCAGAGTCCAATCTTTATGTTTTTTTAGCAAACTGAAGCCTTTTCCCTGATAAGTATTCCTGATAAGTGGTTTTCTTAGATCTACACAGATAGATAGATAGATAGATAGATAGATAGATAGATAGATAGATAGATAGATAGATAGATAGATAGATAGATAGATAGACAGACAGACAGACAGACAGACAGACAGACAGACAGACAGACAGACAGACAGACAGAGGTTTAGTCCGAATCCCTTGGGTTCTCTTTACATTGTGTGTGGAAATGCTTTAACTGTGAGTTTTAATGTTGATTTGAGCTCACTAAAGGTTTAAGTGATCTAAAACCATGATCGTTCAATATCATCAAAGATGATGGTTCACACCGATCCTTCCAGGTTTTGCTAATGCGTTGAACAGTTTCATTGATCTCCTTAGCTGTTTACTTTGCTTCCCTGCATCAGTTAGGGTTAAATAACTCGCTGCCAGCCGAAACATATTGATTAATGTAGTAATTACTACAAAATGCATAGAAGGTACAGTATAAGGGTCCAACATGTTGAGTGCATAGAAGGTATAAGGGTCTAAAGAGTTGAGCATATATCATGTTACAAATTGTAAAACAAAATGCATAGAATGTATAATGGTCTCACATGTTGAGTGTACAGAAGGCATAAGGGTCTAAAAGGTTGCACATAACATGTTATAAATAGTAACACAGAATGAGGTACATGTAGTTTTACTCTAATGGCTTCCTGGCCTTTCAGACACCCTGTGTATTCCCCTGGTGAGCAACATTATTTTATATTCAATGACTTGAGGTCATTAAGTGCTGCTGCCATAGACTATAGTCTTTTTTCCCCTTTCTTTAAAAAAAAGGCAGAAGATGGGTATATACAGTAGTAGCCTGACTAGCAGTGCTTAATTTTTGTATTTCCCCACTGGATAATATCTTGCGATCAATACACCAAACAATATAGTGTTCTGTTTTTAAGGGAAAGAATACAAGTCCAGGAGATCCAGATATCTAGATTCCTTTGTTGCCAGCCTTTTCTGAGCGATACAGAGGGAAGTGGTGTGGAACGGCACGGGGCATAATCCTACTTCTGACTAGAATAGAAATCTGCAGATTTGGCTGTATTAAATACCTCAGCAAGGTTATCATGAATAGATGATTTTATAATTATCAGGAATGTGACTAGTTAGTGTGACATTGATGGCTTGTGTACATTCTGTAATACTTTACGAAATACTGGGGGTTCATGTGAGGTCCACCATGGAAGACCTATATGATCAGGGGATTGTGTTACTAGAACAAAGAGTGATTTTTTAGGTAGCACAAATGTGTCATGTTCAGTGAATTGGTGTTTTCTGATGAGCGGTGTTGGAGGAATTCATATTTGCTTTGCCAATTTCTCAGCCAGGTGATCAATGGCCAGAAACTGAGGAAGCAGCTGCAATCAATTGAGTTAATAAGAGCTGGAAAACAGAAGGACAAAGACAAAAAGATGGCCACAGCATGTTCATTTTCCAACAGGGTCTGGATGCCACCTTGTTCTACGTGTGACATAATCTGCTCTCGTTGGATAAATAAGAAATTAAAGGAAAGTAATTCAACAAATCTCAAAAACATTCTCCTTGCTGTGATTCATAGAGTTAGGTCATTTTGGTTAGGCAGATCATAATAGCAGGTTCATTTCATCGGAGCTCCAGTCTGGTGTGGTAATTGGCTTGTTTTACAATTTGACATGATATATTTGGCTATTATGTTGGACTCATGAACAAGATGAAATTGCTCAGCAGCCGGCTTGCTCAGGATAAACAAGGTCAGACTGAGCGTTTTAGTTTAGCAGTTAATTAAATGATAATTGTAGGAAGATCACTGCACAAATATTTTATCAGTGTTTCTGGGGCTTGTTGAAAAGAACTTAAATACATTTTACATTGGAATTTTTTCTTTGAGGAAACTAAAGGTAACTGTTTATAATTGTATTAAAATGCACATTTGAACTTGAACTGTATATAAATGAGTAATTCAATTTGCATTATGACACTCTGTTTTAAATTCAGTACTTACATTACTCTAACCCCATCTAGCTATTCTAATCTAGAATAATCATGACAAGTAAATATGCGTAATTTGTACAAGTGTATGATGTCAAGGAACAAATCTCTACAGTAATAGGAATGATGTAGATGCATGATCAAATACATCACTTCATGTACCTAAAGGAAGGTTGCTGAATAATCACTGTCGTGGTGACGATGAGACGTAAAAAGAGATAAGTGCGGAAGAAACAATAAATAAAACTCATCATACATTTTTGGATGCTAGCCAATTGGTTCCATTCAGATGTCTTAGACACAATCCCATAATCTCCCATTAGGAAGCTGGATTTATTATTTAGGATGATGTACTGTATATTCCACATGGTTTTGGTAAGGGGTCATGTGGCATCAGATTTACACCGGTTTAGTAGTCCAGAGAGAGAGAAAAAAAACAGAACTTCCCCAGTACTACTGGAAATGCAGGTAAAGCAGTTGAAACCTTCTATAACTTCTATAAATGGTGATCATTAATTTTACAAAGAGACAGAATGATTACATAGTTGGTCGCAGATAAATAAAGAAGGGATAATGACGATGGTAATGGAAAAGCAAAGAATCAGCAAAAAATGGTGACCATTAACATTATTAAAACGTCTCTGCTGAGGAAATAGCTCAGAACATATTGAAACCTCTGTAAAAATGTACCAGAAAGGTGTATACTAGATAAGTACGTGTGACATGGACATGCAAATTTCTCTATTTGGATTAAAATGATCTGAAAACATTCATTCATTCATTTATTGTCAGTCACCGAGCTATGGATGAGATTTCAGTCTATCACAGAGCATCATAGGTTCCCCCATTCACAGCCAGTCTGCCTACATGTACAGTATGTTTTCAGATGGTGGCACATAACATAGTCTTTATAATAAAAACTAATTTATTAATTGTATTAATTTTAAAAAATTGCATTTTCTAACCCAAAACTGAGTGTGAGTATTTACTAAAGCTAAGCTATAATCTGAATGTCCTTTATTAACCAACACCTAAGTGAAATTCCTGCTGAATATAATTGATGCCCTATCTTAGTAAAATGCAAATAAAAATAAGCTGGATGTTTTTCTGACCTTGTTTGCTAGAGGGATACGGTACACACCGATCCTCCATACAGTCCCATATGAGCCCTCGGTCACATAGTCGTCTGGAGTCTTCTGACTGGCGTATTGGAAAACACCTGTAGGTTGATTGGTGAGCACACACACACACACACACACACACACACACACACACACACACACACACACACACACACACACACACACACACACACACACACACACACACACACACACACACACACACACACACACAGAAATGAGTTCAGTGAGTGATGAAGCTTGGCAGACCACACATGTGACCTTGCTGACGATAAAGGGCTGGGTTGTGGATGTTCACAGCCTTTATTGGTCTAGGAGACGTTTAGAAGATGTCTTCCAGAAACAGACTGTCTTTATGAGATTACTCTCTCCATTTACTATTACTTTGGCATGTGTATTTGTCAAATTAAGAAATGAATGTTAGGCCAAATATCAGACCATAGACCTATGTAAAATGTCTAGCATCTCTTATTGGACATTTATAATAAAAATCAATGACACCACTAATATAATGTGACACTGTTAATTTGAGATAATGAAGCCGGCACTAACCCGCTCTTCCTGTGGGTCAGAGCATGTCTGCGAATCATCTGCGGTTCCTGGCATTTGCACTCTGTATGGTTAGCTACTCTGATCAGCATCGGCTCAGGACCGTATTTAAACGGAACCACACTCAAAAGCTAAAAGGAACAAATTCAGCAACAATTATACAATCATACGATTATCCAATTAATTACCAATGACAACAGTATTATTGCTTATAATGCCAAGGTGGTCATAACATACAGTAAGAAAGTTTTATCAGTTTTATCTAAATATGCTGGTCACAAAGGATTTTCTCCATTCACACCTTATGAGAAATTTAGAATGGCCAATCCATCTACTGGAAGGTGTCAGGGAGGAAATCGAGGAACCACAAGGGAATGTATAGCCGAAAAAGAACACGGAAAAACTCCACACAGGTAGTTACCATAGCTCAGGATCACAACAGGGACCCAGATGGCAAAGCTCATACCTTTCATCTTCCTTACAAATACAAACTTGCTATTTATGATCTACAGTAATGTGCAGAATACTGAATACAACATGGTTTCTGCAACAATGAGAAAACATTTTAGATTTCCAAACACCACTTTTCCATTGAAAAATCCAGATGTTACAGAAAAAGGCTTGTGTGACAATAAGGAAAACAATATAGTACATTATAGTGACGCAGAAAGCAAAAAGCAAAGAAGGTGTGATTTCCAATTTTCTTATAAAACTGTACAAACTGTACCTGAGCCTACTGATGAATTCGTTAAAAGCAATATTTCACCCCGAATATTGACATTTATGTTTATTACTTTTTAGATCTTTATAGTATTTTTATTTAGATACTGTAGGTAATGTTTAATTTCATTAATTAATCTAATGAACAATTTGGTGAATGAAAGAATGAAAAATAAGAATGAGAGAATTTTGTATCCATTAAAATTGAAAAAATTTGTTTTGTACAAAATCTTATACATTTATTAACTGATGGAAAAACCCGATCTTGGACTTTAGTATGCAATTCAAATTCAAATTCAATTTATTTATATAACGCTTTTAACAATTATCATTGTCTCAAAGTAGCTTTACAGAAGTATGGAAACAGACGAGAGAGAGAGAGAGAGAGAGAGAGAGAGAGAGAGAGAGAGAGAGAGAGAGAGAGAGAGAGAGAGAGAGAGATAATAATTATAAGAAGGAAAAATAAGGATAAAAAGAAATAAATTAATACAAGTTTAAAATTTATTTAAAAATACTATATATCTATCCCTATCCCTAACGAACAAGCCAAAGGTGAGGGCGGCAAGGAAAAACTTCCTGAGATGACATGAGGAAGAAACCTTGAGAGGAATTCAACACGGACTTGTGCTTGATTCTTTCTATACTGTGCATACAAAGATGATCTAAAGTCAGGGCTGCTGAATAATCATGAGAAATTGGCCCAGGTGAGAGACATAAAAAAGAAGAATTATTGCATAAAATAATGCATTATCATACTTTTTTGGGTAATGCTAGCCAATTGGTTCCATTCAGATGTCTTATACACTATCCCAAAATCCCGCATTAGGAAGCTGGATTTATGATTTAGGATGATGTATATTTCACATGGTTTTTGTGTAAGGGGTCATGTGGCATCAGATGTACACCTGTTTCATAGTTCCACTTTCTCCTGGGAAAAAGAAAACATCAAAGTCCATCTAAATCCCCCCTAAACCATTTGACAAAATGTCTTATGGTCTAAAAAACAAGCTCAGATTTTTGGGCATAATGCCAAAATATATGTTAGGCACAAAAACGATGCTTCCCATGCCCACAGTGAAGCGTGGTGGTGGGAGCATCATGTTATGTGGCTGCTGCTCTTAAGCCACAAAAATATTTAGGCCTCTTTTAGACATCTGAAGATAAAGAAAATGTTCACCTTTTAGTAGGAATATTACCCAAAACACAAATCCAAGTCACCAAGAATGATTTCAGACAAAGAAGATTTTTAAAATATTCAATTAGAGATCCAAATACAGTATCTAGAACCCGTGACTGGAAGAGAGCTCTTCACAGGATTTATCTCCACTCACAATCTGATAGCCCATTTTTGCAAGAGAGATCGGAATAAAATTGCCAAACCATAATGAATAAATGTTAGTAGACTCTTAGAGTGCTGTATTACAAGTAAAAGGTGCTTCAACAAAGTGTAGTTAAGAAGTGTGCTTGTCTTGTTTTTCACTGAAATATGTATTTGTTTTCCAGCTTAATTTTTATGATTGCTATATTATTACTTTTTTATTGTTGCATAAAACAGGTGGGAAAAATTATCTTGGTTTCTTTTTTTCTTTCTTTATTTTACATTAAAATAAATTTCACCAGGGGACTGTGGACCTTTTAATATTCACTGTATATGCTGTTGACATAATCAAGGCTTTAACCCCATTGCAGAACTGTGTACAATGACATATTTGCCAAAATCCACAAAACTTGTTAAAAAGAAAGTGTTAAAAGAGAAATAGAGAGCAGTACTATTTTATCAACATAGGTGGTGCTAGTGTTGCGGCACGTGACCCCTTCTTTGTTGCAGCAGCCACTACATCTGAAGACTGAGACGCATGGAGGTTTGAAGAACATGTCATTGCTAGTGCTGAGCTCCTGAGCCACATCCACACAGGTCTCCCGGGGCATGCACTGCGTTTTCTGCCACTCTTCATCAATGGCTAGAACAAAGCACATAACACTTTATTAATAATGATACAGATTCTTTAAATAAAGAAAAACAAAGATTGTTTTTCTCTATTTGGAAGGGTTTCCAGTGTTAAATTGTAAACGTATAGCCTATATTGTTGAAATGAATATTACATGTAAAGGTATAATAATTGATTTATAATAAAAATAATTTATTTATTTATTTATTTATTTATTTATTTATTTATTTATTTATTTGCTACCTGTGTTCTGAAAGTGCTGAGAAATTGTTGAGTGATGCTATTTTTAACTTTGGGGTGTTTTTCATCATGCTGACTTCGTAAAGTCATTTCTTTCCTTTCATGTGGCTAAGTATGGTGCTCCGACAATTTCTTAACAGCACAGACTTAAATAAAATCTATAAATTACTATGACATCAAAGTGCAAACCATTTGGCAAAATGTCTTATGGTCTAAAGACCAAGCTCAGATTTTTGGCCATAATGCCAAAATATATGTTAGGCACAAAAACGATCCTGCCCATGCCCACAGTGAAGCGTGGTGGTGGAAGCATCATGTTATGTGGCTGCTGCTCTTAAGCCACATAAATAGCTGATTCAATTAACTAATTTTTATTCCTTCTTAGGTCCTTCAGTTAGACTACTGACTCCCTTCCCAGTACAGTACATTCATAACGTAAGTGTTTTTTTTGTTTTTTTTCAATTCCTTTTCATATGTAACTATACATACAAGTAATTACAGACAAATGTGTTTTGTTTAATCTGTGTTTGTGTGTGGCCTCAATTACATATGTGTGTGCATGTGTTTGTGGTTATATCTGTATATTTGTACTGCTACCTTTGAGTACCTCCAGGCTGTAAGAGTTAGCAGCAAAGCGTGTGAATCTGTGCGATCCGACTGAGGCCGAACGGATTTCTGGGAAGGAGGCCGAGTCAACATGCTTCAGCTTAAGACGACACCTCCACAGCTTCCAGTCTGGGAAGTCAGTCAACATGAGCAGCTCATCCAGGCTTGCTGCTGACCTGATGTCCTTCTCCCACTTCTCCTGGTTTATATCCTGCATAAAGATGATTATAATAACTAAGAAGAAGAACTAAGGTTTTAAAACTTATTACCATTAAATTCGAGAAGCGCATGCTCATTCTTACCACAAGAGGTCAGGAGAAGCGAATAGAATTGCTGTTATGTTGCTTTATCTTTTTTTTGCAGCAGAGCAGTAGGTTTGGAATGCAAAGATTATTATTATTTTTAATAGACCAAAATCACGTTTAATGTGTTCAAAAAAGGAGAACAAGCACAATTTCACCCACATTGAGGTTTTATAAATACAAACATTAAAAAGATGGCCTTTATTTTGAATAATGCAAGTAGGTTATGACAAATTAACGTACATAAAATAATTATTTTTGCTAATATTTCTGGAGAATACTTGTATGATTGTGTAATATATACACATACAATCTTTTTCCCCCACAATTCCAAAAAAGTGTGGCCATTTAATATTGTATTTGCACAATACACTGATTTCTTTCACCAGCATTCATCTCCTAGTGTTCCTGGGAGTGGCTTGGGATCCACCGCAACCCTGACCAAGATGAGTGAGTGAGTCAGCATTCAGATGCTAGACACTAATACTAGACAAATGCTCTTTTCCAGTTTGGGTTTGCAAACAAGATCCAAAACATTGCATATGAAATACTTCAGTATCTACAATCTGAGACCTTCTGCCTAGCCCTTAAAAAATACATTATTTTATTTTCAATCGCAAGTCACATCTGTATTGCAGCAAGCAATGACATGTTTCTGCATCTATTTTGTCATCAGTCATTAGTTAGACTTGCTCAAAACAGTTGTCTCCTTCTCTTTCCTATACAAACCAGCATCTGGAACAAGACTCAAACACACAGATCATCCTTTGAGAGCAGCCCACCCTAAACAGCTGGGACATGCAATCCATGCTGGAACATGAATCCATTAGCTCAGTGTGTGGAACAGATTTCCCTTCCCCTTGGACCTGTACAGATGTGCAGGGAAAAGTGGACTAACTCACTGACCAGCAGTTAAGAAATTAGCCAAACATTTAAGTAATAATAGAGTCGCAAAATCCCAGCTGACCACTGTCTGACGAATGCAGATATTCAAGAGCCAGAAAACAAGTAGCAACAGATTTTAAACATCTCCAGTCAGACAATCATGATTTCACATCTTTAGATCAACTCAGCAACTCATTAATATAGGTTTAAGGGTCTTAAACAGGCATGTTTAAGCTTTTTAAAACTGAATGAAGCATGCAGGAGAAGACCTGTGGTCGTTTAGAATATTGAATGAAAGCCCAAAGGAAAAAAGTATAATTAAAAACAGCCGATACAAAATTCTAAATGAGAGGATAAGGGTTAAAAAATGGATGGGCTGGCTGCAGAGCATGGGGTCAAAAACACTGCAGCCATATTGCCACTCCACAACATGACAAAATGTTACAGAAACTCTTACTAAAGAATAAATACGTTGCAAGGTTGGAATTAAAAAGGTCAACAACAAGACTAACCCTCAGCACAAAGCTACACTTAGCTTCCAATTAAAGTCTTGAAATGTGAGTGCCCCAGTGGCATGCCAAAAACAAAACACAGCACAATGACTGCCAATTCCAAACTGACAGCTGTGTCTAAAATACCATCAAGACCTCTACTGAATCTGACACCACCTGCAAAATCTCACCAAAACAAGCAGACCAAGCCCTCCTTCAATCATCAGTCAATACCATATCCTGCAAATGAAATAGCTTCAAAGCAAATAGCAATAATGGCCTGGCATCCGGCGTGTTTACTATATGCTGGGTGGATCTTACTTGGACGAGAACATCAAGCACAGAATCTTGTAATGCATCTGTGAGATCGGAAAGTCATGAGTGAAGCAGCTGTGTTTTGAGGGGTGGGAAAGAATAGAAGAGAAGGAAACAAATTGATCAAGAAAAAAGCATGAACAAAGAGAAGAAAAGAAAAGGGTGATATCCATATAATTCAATTTAGGTGGAGACCTGGCATTATCATATGGGAGTGTTTCAAACATTTCTGTTAGTACTCCATGTCATCTGTATTACATACATACTGTACACCTCACTGACAGAGCAGAGACACTAAGTAGATATGACATCTGGCTATATGTTACAGATTATACAAATAACTCTACAGTTTGGTTCAACACATATACATCTGCTTAATATATTTGTAAACATGCTAGCAAGCATTAAAACCATCTGGTTGAATAGTAGCGACTTGAATGTAATACAGTATACAGTATAGACAGATCAGCCATAATATTTTCAGATGGTTTTAATGCTGTGTGCTCAGAATAACTCTGACCCAACAGAGTATGAACTTCACAAGACCACCGAAGGTCTGCTGTGATATCTGGCACCAAGACCTTAGCAGATGATCTTTTAAGTCCTATAAGGCGTGAGGTGGAGCCTCCATGTATATGATATGTTTGTCCAGCGCATCCCACAGATTTACTCGGTCAGATCCAGATTAGGGGAATTACAGTAGAATTACAGTATATGTCATGTTGCTCAAAGCATGAACAATTTCGTTCAATGTGTCAGTGCATGTTATCCTGCTGGAAGAGGACACTGCCTTTAGGTAATATTGTTGCCACGACAGGGTGTACCTGGTCTTCACCAATGTAAAAGTAACAACCACTGTAATGCCAGGAAGTAAGGTTTGCCCAGTGCATACACTGGTTCATTTGCTTGTCTTCTTCCCATAGTCCATTCTGGTATTCCACATGATGTAAAAAAAAATATGATCATCAAACCAGGTCACCTACTTCCATTGCTCCTTAGTACAGATCTAACTCTCACATGCCCGTTATAAGCTCTTCTATAAGACAGACATGGCCATGCTGACCAGTTTGCGGCCACACATCCCTATACTGTACGCGAGGCATTGTATGTTCTGATACAACATAACCTAGCTCTTTTGTGGTATTGGAACAGACTGGGTATCCGTTGCTCCCCACATGCATCAGTGAGCCTTGGGCACCCCATGACCCAGGCTTACTGGTTGCCCTTTCTTGGAATACTTTTGGGAGGTACTAACAACAGCATACTGGAAACTCCCAACAAGACCTAATGCTTTGAAAATAACAAACCCAATTGTCTAGCCATCACATGCTTACCTACAGGTATCCAGCTTTCAATACAGGTACATACAGTTTTGAGAAATGATTGTTCAATTGCTGTATAATATATCCCACACCTTGTGTATCCCATTCTCCAGAATACGGTGATCTGTTAACAAAGACATTGGAGAAATACAATGTTTTCATTCCAGAAACAAAACCTAAAGTTTCCCTAGTTCACTACTACAGCATCCTTCACTGTGATGCCAACCTGCTTTGTGGTTTTTAACACCAAAATCTTTTCAGCTTGCACATGCCAGTTGTCAGAAGGGACATAATAGAGGATTCAGAAATAACATTAAGTGTCTTATTTCTTTTACAAGGCAGCCATTAGAAAACACCCTACCTGGCCAAAAAAGTCACCAAATGGATTTAACTAAGCAAATAGGTAAGAGCATTCCATTAGATAATTACTGCAGTGATTAATGTATTTCGGCTGGTACCAAGTTATTTAATCCTAACTGATACAGTGAGTAGATGTTCTTACTTTTAACAACCATGTTGGAAGACATATCCAGTGGTCATGGAAAAGGTGTTTCAGGTGGATCAAATTAAAAATAGGAGAGTGCACACAAGGATAGTGCTGAAAAATAAATCACTAAAATTGAGTTAAAAACTGTCCAATGCATTATTAAAAATAAGGTCAGCTGACTACCTGAGTATACTGAATGGCCAGGTTTTTCAATCAATGGATTATTATTATTTTTTTATCACTGATGGCACATGCATATTCCAAGTGGACGATGCCAGGATTCATTTTGTGAAGGAGTGAGACAGGGACACCCTGCATTGATTGCATTTGCGTAAATCAGGCAGAATTAAGAGCAGCGGAGAGAAGGTGGCAGAAATGAAAAATTGATATTCATACTGGTCTCTCCTGTCCAATTTCCCAGCTGCTAAAACCTCTTTATACAAGCTTAAGCATATTATCCAAGCTATAGGATTTATCTATCAGAAATTAGCAACTGTTCAATGATTGAAGCTTGAGTGTAAACTGTTCTTAGGAACTGCGGTCTATAGGCTATCCAAGGAAGAACATTCACATGTCCACATGGTACTATCCATAGTAATCCCTTGGTCGTCTTTAGGCCAGGGCACCAAGTAGGACACCAGAATGGATCAGGCAGGTCTGATCCTCTTCTCTGTGCACTCTCCACTGGTGTGCCACAAGCTACAGTGTTGGGTGCTCCCCCAATTCATGCTCTTTGGTGAGGTCACATCATCACATGAGCTTTGGTTCATGAGCTTATTTTTTGTTCCATCATTGTTACTCCTATTTCTAGGGACAGCATGTCTGATGACATCTCATGTATAAGAGCTACAATATAAGCTTAAATTTAAACTCTGCAAGACTAAGCTACAGTACTATACATCCCTGGAGATGCATTTCCATGCCAAGATCTTGTGATCTCCTGGGCAATTCTCAGATCTCACTATTTGTCACTGCACTCAAACTTGGGGTAATTGTGGACAACCAACAGTCCTACTTGCTTTATAACACATAACAGACACACTCTTGCAAGTTTCTTTACAGTGTCAGTAGCATCTAACCATTTCTTTCCAAATAAAGTATAGAGGATTTCATAAATTCAATCTTACTGTATAAGGGGTTGTTTCAAAGAAAGAGTGAAGACCATTCATTTAGATTTTTCACTTTTAATTGCCCATAGGCCCAAACAAATTTGGACCATTTACTACCAGTGAAAGGTGCTATGGCATACAAAGACATTCCAGATAATTGTGTGGTCATTCACATTTATTAACAGATAAGTAGTGAATAAAGTACTGAGTGACCTACAATACATGTACCTTTATGTAATGTCTAGCTTCAATTTACTTACTTTACTTCTGGAGATATAAAATATGAAGCCAATGGGCAAAATCAAGACAAATATATTATACAAATGGAGGACGTTCTGACAGGTAGTAAGCCCATCAATGTGGCCTGTGGCAAGATTTTTTTTAAGGTGTTTTGTGATCGTGATTTTGAAATACCTACAGTAACATTTGTGTTGGCACCTGTTTGCTGGGAGATGGTTTGCATAGATAACAGCATCCGTTAAAGAACACCCACTGCTCTGTAATAGCTACAGAAACTCTGTTATGCCGTCTACGGTAGTGGTATTGGTGGTGGGGGTAGTGGTTTAGGTAACCCTCAACCCAATTCTTGAGCCTTATCCTCCTTGCTGGTGGCTCCAGTATTAAACTAAAATAAAACAAAGCCTGAAGGTACATAGAAGGTGCAGATATGTGTTGTTAAGTAACATTTCTATTTTAGAAACTCAAAGTACTGGCAAAATACTCCTACTGAAAGTTTGCTAATATATGTAAACCATGAAGAAAAACTAGAGTTTATACAATGTTCTGATCTGGATGGGATCAGAGCACTTTTTTTACAAATTGGTGTAAAAAACAAAGAAATGCTACCCACCAAATTGTTTACTGTGAGCATGTGCAGTATGATTCCTGCCCCAATAGGCCTCTATTAGGGCTTATTGCACAAGTAGGTGCAGTTTTTATTTTGTGAATACAAATGCACCTTTGTTAAGCCTCCTAGTGGTCCAGCGACAGAATCCTGTGCTTATTGCCATTGTCCAAGTCCATTAGGCCGGGCAGAGGCCTAATTCAGCCAATGAAAGTGACGTGACATACGGCTAAGTATGGTGACCCATACTCAGAATTTGTTCTCTGCGTTTAACCCATCCAAAGTGCACACACACAGCAGTGAACACACACACCGTGAAGACACACCCGGAGCAGTGGGCAGCCAATTATGCTGCGGCGCCCGGGGAGCAGTTGGGGGTTTCGGTCCCTTTTTTCAGGCAAGGGACACAAACCCACAACCTTAGGGTTAGGAGTCAGACTCTCTAACCATTAGGCCATGACTTCCACACGACTTGAAGAGCTAAGTCTGAGTGACTCTACCAAGCCCGGATAAAATTAGGAGGATTGCGTCAAGAAAGGCATCCGTCGTAAAACCTGCGCCAAATCAAATATGTGGGCCAGATGATCCGCTGTTGAGACCCAGAATAAGGAGAAACCGAAAGACCAACAACAAATGCACCTTTGTTAGTGTGTATTTGCATATTCAAAGTGTATTTGCTTTGTTCATGGACATCTGCTGCAGGTTTGAATGGGCAATTTTTACTGTATGAAGCCAGTGTGAGGAAGATATGTTTGGATTTTATCTGGTGTTGTGGTTGTTTGAAACACTACCACTAACCGTATCGTGAATCCTGCATATTGTTCCAAATTTCCTGAGAACTCCACAGCCAAATCCCCTGGAAGGTTCTATGACAAGGTCTAAGGACTATTACTCAAAATGTTCTCTTTTGATCATCAAATGTCTCTGCACTTACTGTATATTAGCATTAAACTCTTAATTAGGCTAATTATATCTTTTAACTTTCACACAAATGAAAAGAGTCAATAATCTTACATAATTGAGATTTGACATACTGAGCAGTCTATTGTCAGACTCTGAGCCCCTGTAGACCACATGTGGCTGAAATGAATGAATTCTGTCTATTCTCCATCTGAGTAGCAGTGAATTATCCTGACAGATTTTCAGCACTCTTCAGTATGATTAGGCTATTATAAAACAAAATCCTACAAATGGTCTGGGTCTGAAATACATTAAATCCATCGCACTTGAAGGGAAATAAATAAGCCTTTTTTATGTATGTAAGTGTATGTATTACTTTTTCTTCTGCTATGCACTAATCTTGTTTACGGATCATGAGATCAATCGTCAGTTTTAATTTTGAGCTCAAATTGTCTGCATATACAAATATACTTATAATAAATCTATGAGAACTACTAAAACTAATATTTCGAACAAGATAAAAGAAAAGAGCCACTAAGTACTGTATTAATCGTCCATGCTGAGTGTAAGTATTAATTGTACACAATAGTTGGCTTAAGGCAAGAGAAAGAATTATAAACGTTACTCACTCTGATTGAAGCCAGGACATCCGTCGCTAGCAGCAGTAGTCTGACATGTGCAAGCAGCAGCACGTGAAGCCAAATGGAAAGCAGAGTCTGCATGTTGTATGTCTCTTGGTCTCTGGAGTCCAATCTACAGATACTGTAGCTTACTACAAAGTGCCAGTCCTTATACACATACAAAGGGAACGCCGAATGTTCTTTAAGGAGTTTTCCAAGGCCACACACAGAGGAAGAAAGAGAGAGAGATACACACACACACACACACACACACACACACACACACACACACACACACACACACACACACACACACACACACACACACACAAACACTCAAGGTCACTCTGTTTTAAACATACACACAGACAAGTCAGATGGTTCCACTGTTCAAAAGAGGAGAGTTGTTACAGAGAGGGCAGACTCCTCACGAGCCAAATGGAGTTTCCTCTCAAGTCAAAAAAAACAAGCCACACACATCTGGGAGAGCTTTGAATTTTCCTCCAGTCGTAGGAGAAATCCCTTTTTTTTTCCTCTTTTGCTTCAATGACTCAAGAACAATCTGGATATGGCATGGGTGTTCAGAGATGGCATCCCCGCTTTCTTCCGGATGGTACAGAACGATCAAACTCTAATGCGTGTGTGTGTGCGTGTACAGGAGACAGAACGATCAAGTATGTAGCTCAGATCTTCCAGTCTACAGCCATGTGCACACTGGTGGCAGACAGTCAAGGCTGGCATATCTGTCCTGTCCCGTCCCACTCGAGCCGCTGCTGCGCAAAGCTTCTCATTCGTTCCTCATGCACACACACATGCAGCAACATGTGGTTTTAAATGTGAACCAGACCATCAGGCAGGGTGTGCAGACAGAGGGAGGGGATGGGGTGATGGGGTGGAAGAGAGAGGCTGGAGCTTGTGTCCCATCCTAACAGCAATACTACGCAATAAGAGGCAGGGCAAAGCTGACTCACTTCTTCACATGATGTTCATGCGTGTCAACGTCATTCTGCGGCAGTCCTGAAAATGAGTCTGAAACACGAGACGACAGCTGGAGGTGCTTTCAGTACTCTTTAATGGTTTGTAAAAATTCAAGCAATTTGTGTCTACACAGCTAGTGTAGACCCCAAACCTTCATTCTAAACACTTTTACATTTACAGAATTTGGCAAACACCCTTATCCAGAGCGACGTACATAAGTGCTTAAATCTCTAACACTGGATACATTAATTCTGGCTCACTGGGTTACATACTTAAGATACCAAAAGTTTAAAACATTGTTCAAAGTTACAATGAAAAAGTGTCAAAGGTTGTATTTTTATTATTATTATTATTTATTAGCACTTTTATAAATGCAGCTTTAAATTGTGTTATATTTGAAGCTAATAGTGCTTTTGCGGTAGTGTGTAAAAATTCAACACATCTTTTTACACCAATGTTTACATCAGTCCACGTATTTTGGATTGCCAGTGTTTTGCTCTCTCAAATCCATTTGTGCACGTTCGGTAGTCTGTAATGGCTTGCTCTATCTCCTCATCAGTGTTCATGACAAATGGGCCTATAAAGGAAAGGCACAGATACACAATATTACACATTTGTCTATTAACAGGGCCAACAACAGCACACTGTATTTGAAATATAATGACTAAGTTTACATTTCATTTTGTTGAACCATTCAGGAACCAACGCTATTTGTGTACAGCTCCTTTAGGGAATTTGGTGTGTTCATGTACATAGCTGTCAATCTTTTGTGAGCCATTACACATATTTAATGAATCCACAAAATTGGAATTGTTAATGAACAGTGTAGTTTTGCCTTTATTCTCTATTTCTTTTGTTCTCTATTCCTCTGAAAGACTTATCCCCTCTGTAGTGTCCTTAGCATGCTTTAATTATTCATGACGCAAATGTTTATTGTGGTCTTTCTGTTTGGTTGTGCCTTTTCTATGTCCGTGTATGTGTTGTTTTGTTTGTGTGACTCAGAGAGCGACGGGAAAGCCGGAGTTGAATTCCGAATTGAATTGTGTGTCCAAATTAAAACTGACTCCGATTTTAGCTTTTTAATGTCAACTCCTTTTGGTAAAATGTCGACTTTTTTGCTATTCACAGGTTCTGCAGGACATGAACTAAAAATGTAATGACACACAATGTAATCAACTATCGTTTATATAGAAAACATAACATAGAAACAATATGGTGTTAGAACGTTACAGCTACTGTTGGTGCTTAACAGGCACCCAATCAGTGCCTGATATCCTACACGTAGCAACACTGAACAAAAACTTTTCAATAACTGTTAAATTGATTAAGGTGATTTTGTGATTTGACAAATCCACAGCTTATATGTTTAATGGTTTATTGTTACTTTAATTAAAAGACTGTACCATGCTTCACCACATGTTCCTTGATAGGCTCTCCGGCAATCAGCACAAAGTGTGCGTTCTCAACAGCCTGGCAACAACATGAAAAAGACAAAGAAATAAATAAAACAAATCAGATGTAAAAAAAAAAAAAAATTATTATTTATGAACATGATGTGAACAACAGTGTAGACATAATGACATTTTATTGCATTTTTACCTTGTTTTCCACTTTGATACAGTCTCCACCCTCAAAAACCACAGTGTGGTGAGGTTCAATTTTCCTCTGATCATCTTGTGGCCCTAATAAACGTAAGAATAACATTGAAACAATGCATTTAAACAAACAGCTTTGTATTACATAACTCGTCTCCATTAACTGGCACTGATGACCAGCAATTTCTTCGGAAATGTGTCTTCCATGAACAACACTGTGAATTAGAAAAATGTCTGGGCTGGAAAAAAAATAGTGTGCCCTGTCCTCACTTTGATTCATGCCTTTGTTCATTTTTTAGATGCTGAACGGTTATACTGGATGCCTTTATCGAACACAGCTGCTCGACTTGTTTGCACTGAATGGGAATGTGGTGGTTTCGTGAAACAACCTCAAACCTCATGTCAAAGCAGTTTTTTTTTTCCCAGTCCAAATCTTCTGTTAACAATTATGTCAATTATACAGTCAACAATGTATACTCAAAGGACCAGACATATAATCTTATTTTTTATATCGGTCAAAGCTGACCTACCAGATTTGATAAGAATGGTATAAAACACTTGAAATGTGATATTTGTTATCAGATTGTTTTTAACTGGAAGACCTCCTGTGCTTGTCAGTGATCCAATAGAATGTTTTTATACTGTACTTTGTTTTTAAACCCAAGCTGATAATAGAAGCATAAACACGTCCTCACTGTAGTCAAAAACTGAGCTCGGGATACATTTAAACAAGATTCATCTCAGAGATTAAAATAATACAAGGTTTACAATTTTATTTCCCTATATAGATTTCAACTGTTATACATAAACCAGTACAACCAGTTCTTTCAACTAGTTGATTAAAGCCTGACAGTGAGATCGTTAGAATAAAAAATAGTTATTTTGGGACTAATGGAAATTGAACAATAAAGAAGAAATTCAGATATTCGTTATGCAATATATTAATGTGCTACAAACCCTGGCCTGAGCTCAAGTGAACAGTTGTTTTTACAAAAGTCTTCACACACTAGCCAGGTTGGAAAATTCATCAACTAATGACTAAATATCCGGCTGCAACCTGGAAATCATCAGAACCACCTCAATAAATCAACACTTCAAACAGTGCTATAGTAACTGTTCCTCAGGCCAGGGGTGTGCGCTGTTGCGGTTGGAGTGAGATCACAGAGGCAACCTCATGGGTCAGTGTCACATCCAAGACCGGGAGAGAAAGTGGAAATCGAGATGTACTCAAAACTCGAAGGGAAAACAAGAAGACCCTCATACCGGAATTGAGGGAGGAAAAAAAAAGCTTTGACTCTTTATATCAAGGATTTTGCACAAAAGCTTTTTTGTGTCTGCATGAAAAAGGAAGTTTGTACTTACCAGCATGCACAACTCCCGAGATTGTGTAGATAAAAGAGGTCCAGTCTATTCAGCAGAAAAAAAAACAAACATTCTTACTACATTTCATACATTATATAAATGATATGAATAAAAAAAAGACCTGTGGCTGGGGTCATGAGTGTGAATAAGTCAAGTCAAGTAGCTTTTATTGTCATTTTAAACTTATAACATATAGCTGTTGCAGTACACACTGAACTGAGACAACCTTTCTTCAGGACCATGGTGCTAAATAAAACATAGACAGAGCTAAGGACTTAGTAAGTAGTCTTAGCCACATAAAGTGCATCTGTGCAACCTGATGTAAACAGTGCAAGACAAAAAGACAGTACAGGACAAAAAACAGTGCAAACCAAAAAGTACAAGTCATTACACAAAAGACAATACACAGAAGAGAATACACAAAAACAGAGTCAACCAGTGTAAATACTGTATGTTCGAACAGTACTGCATGTGCAGAAATACTGGAATGAAAGTACAGTATTATAGCAGCAGTTACATGAGGTATTGTAAAGTATTGTGCAAAACAGCAATCAACTGAAATGTGAGACAGCATGTGCAAAGAGCAAAAACAGTGTGAAAACAGCATGTAAACAGTTTGATGGATATGTATATTGGAAGAGTGTGCATTTGGTGTAGGGTTGTGCAGTCCATACAGTTGAGTGTGCATGTGTGTGTTGTGCTCAGTACAGTTCAGTTCAGTTATTACGGAGTCTGATGCCTTGTGGAAAGAAACTGTTACACAGTCTGGTGGTGACGGCCCAAATGCTTCGGTACCTTTTTCCAGACAGCAGGAGGGTGAAGAGTGTGTGTGTGAGGGGTGTGTGGGGTCATCCACAATGCTGTTGACTTTGCGGATGCAGTGTGTGGTGTAAATGTCCATAATAGAGGGAGGAGAGACTCCAATGATATACTCAGCTGTCCTCACTATCCCCTGCAGGGTCTTGCGATCCGAGATGGTAATGCAGCTGCTCAGAATGTTCTCAATAGTCCCTCTGTAGAACTTAGTCAGGATGGGGGGAGGGAGATGGGCTTTTCTCAGCCTTCGTAAGAAGTAAGAGACGCTGTTGAGCTTTCTTGGTAATGGAGCTGGTGTTGAGTGACCAGGTGAAGTTCTCCGCTAGATGAACACCAAGAAATTTGGTGCTCTGTACGATCTCTACAGATGATGTTTAGCGGACAGTGGTCTCTCTGTGCTCTCCTGAAGTTAACAACCATCTCTTTAGTTTTATCAACATTCAGAGACAGGTTGGATCTACACCAGGCAGTTAGCTGTTGCACTTACTCTTTGTATGCTGACTCATCATTCTTGCTGAAGAGACCCACCATGGTCGTGTCATCGGCGAACTTAATGATATGGTTCGACCTGTGGATTGCTGCACAGGTCGAGTCAGCAAAGTGAACAGCAGTAAGCTAAGCATGCAGCCCTCCAGTGCTCAGTGTGGTGGTGCTGGAGATGCTGTTCACTCCCGATCCGGATGCACTCCCGATCCGGAGTGACTGAGGACTCCCAGTCAGGAAATTCAGGATCCAGTTGGAGAGGGAGGTGTTCAGTTCCAGCAGGCTCAGCTTCTCAAACAGGTGCTGAGGGATGATTGTGTTGAATGCTGAACTAAAGTCTATGAACAGCATTTGTATGTGAGTGTCTTTATTGTCCAGGTGGTTGAGGGCTAAATGAAGGGCTGTGGCAAAAGCATCGCCTGTGTAGCGGTTTGGACAATACACAAACTGTAGGGAGTCCAGTGAGGGTGGTAACTGTGTCTCGATGTGCCTCATGACGAGCTTCTCAAAGCACTTCATAATGATGGGTGTGAGTGCAGCATAACAGCAGTCATTGAGGCAGGACACTGTAGACTTCTTTGGGATGAGGACGATGGTGGTTGTCTTGATGCACCTAGGCACAACAGCGCTGCTCGGGGAAATTTTGAAGATGCCAGTGAAGCGGTTCTCTGCATTACCTGAGCACCCTGCCAGGAATGTTGTCTAGTCCAGCAGACTTCTGTGGGTTAACTCTGCATAGAGTTCACCTCACGTCGATGGTGGATAGACAGAGTACCTGATTGTTGGGGGGAAAGGATGGTCTTCCTTGCCACTACGTTGTTCTGCACCTCAAACCGAGCGTGGAATTCATTCAGCGAATCTGGGAGGGAGGCATCACTATTACAGGCAGGTGAAGCTGTCTTGTAGTTTGTGATTGCCTGTATGCCCTGCCACATGTGTCAGGTGTCTCTGCTGTCCTGGATGTGGCTGTGGATTGTCTGGGCATGTGAGCACTTTACTTTTCTGATGGCTCGGGATAGTTTGGCCCTTGCTGTCCTTAGTTTGGCCCTGTCCCGTTCTGAAGGAAAGGTCTCTAGCCTTCAGCAGCGCACACACTTTAGCAGTCATCCATGGCTTCTGGTTGGAGCTTGTGGTGATGTCTTGGAGACGATCCTGGACGGTGAAACTGGTCACTGATGCCATGTACTCCTCCAAGTTGACAGTCATTGTTGGTTGCAGCCTCCCTGAAATAGCATAACAGAGATGTAATCTGAGTAGCTGAGGTGGGGCCGGCGCTCCGCAGGATACGCGCCGGGAATATTTGTGTAAACAAGATCCAGCGTGTTTTCCCCTCTTGTTTCAAAGTCCACATACTGAAGGAATTTAGGGAGCACTGACTTGAGAATTGCATGATTGAAATCTCCAGTGATGATAAACAGTTCGTCGGGGTGAACATACTGCAGATCGCTAATAGCCCCATACTGTAGAGTTCACACAGAGCCTCTTTAGCATTAGCGCTGAGGAGTATGTACACTCCGACAATGAAAACCGGGGTGAATCCCCATGGTAAATAGAATGGCCTGCATCTAACGGTCACAAACTCCACTAGCGATGAACAGTGACTAGGAATAAGCAGAGTTCTTGCACCATTCCGTGTTTATGCAAACACACACACCATCGTGAGCCTTATCGCACAGAGCTGCATTTCTGTCTGCGCGAAACAAAGTGAGCCCATCTAGCTGAATGGCCCATCCAGAAATCTGTTACTGAGACTCGTCTCTGTGAAAAAGACGCAGCAGTTTCTAAACTCTCGCCGTGTAGTGCATTGGAGTCGGATGTAGTCCAGTTTATTGTACAGGGAGCAAACATTGGAAAGTAGAATGGACGGGAGAGCCGGCCAGCTAGGGTTTGTTTTTAGCCTAGCTCGGACACCCGCCCGTTTACCACACTTCTGCTTCCTTAAGCATCGCTTTAGGTGTCCTCTCCCGGTCCGAGAACCGGAGACACCGGAGGCAGGCAACACCGAGGACTGGAGGCCTGGTCTCTGCAGGAAGCCGAGGTCGCAAAGCCTTTCCAAAAACAACATCGTGCAGGTTGGTTGTTGCACGATTTCTGTATTGTAGTAACTTCTGGAGGTTGTATACATGAGCACCACTGTCTCTGGTGTCCATGTACTAGCAAAAGTTGGGCTAAAAAATTTAAATAGCACCATATTGTATTCGAGAGGCCTCTGCGCACTACTGCCACACCACCAACTATTATAACATATTAACATGAATGCAGCTCGCTCTGATGAATAATTGAAAAGCTTCTGAGGTCTATACTCTGTGTGCATGTGAGAAATTCATTTGCCACAAACACATGCATAACTTAACATGGACATATGGCTTATCTCATTAATGCATAGTCAAATCTTGAGCATGCTGGATGCCCTATGCACTTCTTCAAGGTTTAACTGTGCATGTGTGCTTAAAATTGACATGACATGAATACTTCTAATTGACATCATGAAAGCATGCTTGGAAGCTGTAAAATAGTTCTCTTTCTACATACTGTAATTGCCAGCTCTGTGTCTATTGTCTGAGGAATTATCCTGTAGGCTGTAGGTGTTAATAAGGGTAGTGACAGGGTAGTGAAAGCACAGCAACATTAACATGACAGAAGCTCGCAGGCAAATAAGTGAAAGTTTTCTGCGGTCGTTCTTTAAAGACTGAGACGCGTTAATTTCTGACATGGTCTTGCATATAGGTATAAAGTTCTTCTGAGGTCTCTTTGTGCAGACCAGCCAAATGTCCCCTTTGAAGGTCAAAGCAATCCTATCCAGGTGGTGGAACACACACTCACAAGTGGGTAAATTCACACACACAAAAACAATCACCGGCCACTTTATTAGCAACACTTATGCAGCTTTCCATTTAGCCAATCATGTGGCAGTAGCACAATCCATAAAACCATGCGGGTCAAGACCTTCAGGAAAATGTTTTCATCGAATATCACAATGAGGTATAATTGTGATCTCTGTGACTTGAACTGTTGCATGGTGGTTGGTAGCAGTTTTTACAGTTAATAAAGAATGATGTAAAAAAAAAAAACTGCAACATTTAATGAGCGACAGTACTCTGGGTGTCAACACCTTGTCAGTAAGAGAGGAAAGACATAGTAACTCAAATCACACTTTTTCACCATGGTAAGCTGAAAAGCATCTCAGTATTTACAGTACAAGCATCAAACCTTGAGGTAGATGGACTCCATTAGTAATAACAGTCCACATTGTGCACTCCTGAAAGCCAAAAACAGGAATTTGAGACTATTGTGAGCACAAACTCACTCTAACTCGAGAGTTTAAGATTATAAAAAGAACAGTGGTTTCATTGCATCCCCTCAGATTTCTTTTCTTGGACAGGAGTGGTACCTGATATGGGCACCAACAACAATATTAAAATCAGAGAGATTTTCTCCATTCTTTCATATCTGATCAACTAAATCTATTTACCTTTTGAAATCTATTGACATTTTACATCGTGTTACTGGCACGTGATTGTCTGAATGACTGCATGAATATCCAGGTGTTCCTAATAAAATGGACTGTGTGTGTTTGCATTTGTGTGTCGAGAATCTGTACATGAATCATTTACCAGATTTTCATGAACAGTCCCTTTAGAACGAGCTTTAGGTTGGAGAGTGAGTACGCTGGAACTTCCAAAGAAAAGAAAACAAAACCACAAAATAAGACAACCGCTCATTTCCCCTACATCTGTTTTTGTCTAAATGTAGATGTTGTCGTGCAGAACAGTAGTTTTTGGGAAGAAGGTCTGTGCAGACGTATAGCCAGTAAGCGAGCTCTCCTAAAGACTGGAAAACAGTCGCATAACTGAGACATAACTCAGAGTCATAACTGTAAGATGCATTATGAACCAATGGTCTCTGTTTGAGAAAATGCTGTTTAGAGAGCGTCCATGATATTGGACAGATGTTTATGTGGACTATTCACAGAGAAAGTTTAAGTGTATGAAGCATGTTGGACACCAGGGTTTATGTGGTTACGATGTTCATCAAGTACAAGAGTGAGTAAGACTAAGGCGTTTTGAGAGCTTCCTCGTGTCTACGTTTTCATCCCATTGCTCTGAATAGACATCTGTGAACAGCTGGACAGACCTGGATTTAGCACCAGGGCATGATGGGTATATTAGGCCACAGTTGCTATTCACTGAATTCCATTAATACACTGATTCTTACCCACAGGAATAGGCTGCACGTGTTTTGCCCCCTCACTGAGGTGGAAGTCGAGATAAATCGTTGGAGTTCTGGTGTAGATTTTTGACTAAGAATAAGAGAAAACAGTAAGATGTTATTCAACCGTAGAATAAGTCTAAAAAAAAATCATATCCATGGCCGGTCTCCAAGATCTATATAATGCACTGTTTTATTGTTCTTGTATGTAAACTTTATATAAAACATTTTTTAAAATTACTTGGATTTTATTCCAAATTCTATTCATTTTCATGCCATACAAATTCTTTTCATGCTCTCTGAGACTGAAGATTTAAAACTATGTGCTTTTTTTTTTTTAACAGATATGATAACAGAGTAGAAGACTAACAGTCAGCGTCTGGTTTCAGGCAACACTTGGCTGCTAATTTAGCTTGAGTCCTGGGTCACTTGCACTCGTGTCTGCCCAGAGGGAATTTACATTTATATAAAAAAACTTTTTTCCACCTCCCCTAAAATCCATTCCAGATTTCCTGCTTTTGTCTGATAAAAACGAAGGGCTGGCTGCTGACATCCTTACGTCTGCGATTTCTAGTTAAACCTAATGAAAATGAGACATTATTGAGATTGCGCTTTTCATCCTGACCCTACATTAGGGCTAGCAAGTAGTCACATAGTTCAAGGGACAAAACAGTTATTTTTTTCTTATCTTATCTTCACCTTCACCCCGAGGGCTTCTCCAGAAATCACGGCGACAGTCACGCCGTCTTTGCTAGGCTTGGGAACCTCTCTGCTCTTCAGTTCCTGGTACTGAGGCTCCACCATTTTATCTGCTTTTTTAAGGTTCACCCAAAGCTGAAGGCCCTGCATAGGTTCATCTGATAGAGGCATCTCTGCGTGAACCACACCTCGTCCTGCAGTCATCCACTGCCACCAAACACACACACAAAAAGAAAACAACTTTCTTGATGTTGAAAATGAAAATGATTCATCTTTCTGGTTCATTCCTGAATTGGTTTAGGATGAACTTTGTTTCATTTGACCAGGTCCCAAAAAAACAACCCGTTTCTTACGGTATACCACAAAGTTCTGTACTGCAGCCAGTTCTTTTCTGTTTAATGCTAGAGTAAAGCTCCAAAGTGAGTGATTTTGTCTAATGATCACACAGAAAATAAATTATACTGAACGATAAAAAGCAGTGGTTAAATATTAATTTAGCGGCACATAATGTTACAATATGAAATAAATAGTGTGACCAAAAGTCCTAGGAGTGCTATTACTCTTAAAGTTATCTCCAATAAAAGGCTGTCTGCTTTGACCTTTTTGTTCCTATGAAGCAGAGAATGCAATCTTTATGCCAAACAAAGTGCGGGAAACTTGATTCGCTGTTAAACAAACTGCCTCTCTGATATTCTCTTATGTTTTCATTATGGAAATTTCCATCCTTGCTTTCAGATGTAAAGTTTTACTCTGTGGTTTGACTTGTGGTCAGCAGCTTTCAGAACTCTCTGGTCGTGCAACTGGCTCGAGTGCTGCTGCTAAGCTGATGAATGAGTACATTGGCCTCTGTGAGCTATAGATACTTCACAAGTCTATTTCCTCACTAATCCCTGAAACAGAAAGACAGCTTTACAACAATAGAATTATGGGAGTTGCTCCACAGGGTCTGATCTCAGTGTACGTGTCAGTGGTTTCACTGACAATATTTTATAGAAATCAGACTTTTATTAATAAACATTTTATTTTATTTCCATTTTACACACTAGAACTAGCACGACTAAACTGTGCTCCAGATTTTAGATCTATTGACGACTGTGTAGATCTTAAACCAGGTCCTGTTGTGTGGTCTACCTGCAGATCCCCAGCCTCCAGTTTTCCAGAATGTCCACAAAAATCCTCATGAGCTGATGCACCACTTAGAAGGTATGTTACCTGTAGAGAAAATAAATGCAGGTCAACTAAAACAGAATCTGAATTGCTCACAAGGAGGGAAAAATGTTCTGTTGTTGAGCTTCTAAATAAAGGGGCTTGTGCTATAAATACTGGAAATTGAGAATAAACATGACTTAAACATGACTTAATTTCTTGTTTCCCGAAAAGCAGAGTTTTTTCCATAATTAAGATTGAGCACGGATCAATCTATGATATCAAGAAACGTAAACTTTGTTAAATAAAGAAATAATAGGGAAATAAAATATAAAGCCTGTGTCAGGAAGAAATCAGTGAAACCTGTGGGAGGCAGGAACAAAGATCAAGGTCTCTTCCCCTTGGACGCCTGCTGGCCGAAAAGGTTCAGCCTGTGATCTCTGAACACAGCTGTGAGTTAGTCTTCCTGTGTCTGCTCTGCTCGTGAGAAAACACACCTGTTCTACTGAGGCATTATGGGAATATTGCCAAATAACTGGCTTATCGAGCCTCAAAGTATTAAGCTTGTCCTCCTGAAAGCTTTTTGCAGAACCCTAAAAACTACTCTCATTTACAAAACTAAAAACTATGTCAAAGACCCTTAAAAAATTTTTTGCAAAATTTAGAACAAACAAAACCTCACAGATTAAGAGATGTAAAAAAAAATGAATAAAATTATATCGGAAAACTATTTCAGAACCATTAATCTTAGCATTCCAAGCACCCTTTATTGTTATAGGTTCCTAATCTTATGGGAGGAAGGGAGAAGGTGACTGCACCTGATGGCCTTCTGACAAAAGCCAACAAGGAACAGTTTCTCTCTTGATTTCATGTCCAGCACCAAGACATCAGCAAGACTAGATTTCACTTGACTAAAACTTGTTCATCTTTGAGCTCTTATTCGGATCAAATAAGCTGTCTAACATGACACTTTATGATGTGTGCAAGCAGGCTCAACTCAACACGAAACTGAGCATCTGGACTTTATTATCTCTAGGAAATTTAGTTGCTGAAGCAGTCTAGCAGATGGGGTACACACTTTCATGACAGCAGTATTCTCTAGGCTAGTGAGTCGGTTCTTCTTTCAGCAGGATAATGCTCCCAGACTCGCTGACAGAAACTTTTCAGGTCTGAGGAACATGAATTTAATTTGACTTGGCCTCTAAATTCCTCAGATCTGTATCTGATCAAGTGTCAGTGGGATGTGATGGACAAACAAGACTGTTCCATGGAAGCTCCAACTCACAACTTACTGTACAGGACATAAAGGATCTGCTGGTGCCAGATGCCACAGCATACATAAAAATATCAGGCAGGTGCTTTTAACATTAAGGCTAATCTTTGTATAATGAAGAGACCTGATTCCTTTGGTTTACTGAATATCTGTACATTCTATCTTGCGGATATTTAAATACTAGAATTAGACAGAAGGAGCATCCCAATGAGAACCAATAAAACAGCTACAAACGAAACTAGTTAAAAAAAAAAAACTCAGTGCATGTTGGTTATGCGTATAAATATTAATATAATAAAATTATTACAAAATGATAATAAACTCAGTCAGATGATGCACTTGATTCCTGCTTGGTCTGAGATTTTGGCACCAAAACCTTCATACCAGCCATAGTCTATAATAATTACAGTACAAGCCACAACATGGAAGATGGAAGGCTTGCTGCACTCAGTCTTACCAGAAACCGTATAAGGTGAGTGAGGCCTTAAACATGTGTAGAAAATGATATCGGTGTTGTGCTGTCTGGCAAATCTAAAATACAAAAAACATCCTATTGTTGCATTCCTTTCACTGGAAATGCTGCATCCGATTTAAAACACAGACGCCTTATGAAGCCAGACACAGCGTCCCTCACAATGCACCAGGAAGACGTGTTTCAAGACTGTTGAGGTGGTCTAACGGTTGTCTGAACAGCTCAGTCAACTAAAGATCTACTGCTTCACCAAACAATTGAACTTAAATCGATTTTAAAACCCCTGGTCTTGTTATGCTGTACCAACTCCACAGCAGGGTTTTAGCCGGTAGTTGTTAAAAATTGTTAAAAAAAAAATGAACAGAAAAAGAGTACAAGATAGAATGAAAATAACAAGGGGGTATAAATAAAACCTTTGGAGAATTGAAAACTTTATTAGGGTGAGAAAAGGAAAAGAGGAATGATTCATCTTATTGTGGATACTGTTTAATACATTATAGGTTTTTAGTGGTTAGACATTGCCACTTGCCAAATATTTTTTTTCCCAAGTGATAGATGATGCTGATACACCTGTAGCAGTTACCATGTTGTTATCTTGTCCTCGTGCTGTGGCACCACATTGCAGATATGCCTGATAAAGTGGCCATTTAGGGTGTTTTCACATGTAGAATAGGAACCTTTAGCATTGATGAGATGTTATATACTAATTATTGTTTCTGTCACTCAAAGAGTACTAATATTACTGCAGCCTGTAGCAAAATTGGTGGTACTGCACTGACTTTATTAGTTTACTGTTGGCCTTACTGTGAGTTTTCACGACCTCACGGAAAGAAATTTAACTCTCAAGTCTGAGGCGCACAAAAATGATGAGTCATGGATCTGAGACCACTTTAAAAAACACCCTAATAAAACGTTGTGTAAGACTGACCTCTAGTGGCCAAACAAAGACGCGCACGCTGTGTCAATGCTGAGTCACGGTGAGAAATTAAAAACTCCACCTCTTGGTTGTTTTTAACATGTTAAAACGAATAGAATATTGCGTTACTGTCTCAAAGCCTCGGTGAGGATGATCAGGAAAACCAGCAGGCTTCCTCACACAGAACTCATCCAACATCAGAAACGGATCCAGGTTACTTAGCTAAGAAGAGCACACACAAATCATTTTAGTTTTACACACTAAATATCATCATGGTTTTAAATGATCACTTACTTCACTGAAGTCTGAATAAACCTACTTCATTTCTCCCGATGCTTCTGCGCACTCTTGCTCCGACTCCCTCCGACTGCTCGACACTTAAAACAACTTTACTCACTTTTCTTGGTTTCGTCATGTTTAATCCGTTGTCTTTCTAAAATACGTTCAACAACCCTGTGCCGAATGACGCAATGCTCCAAATTCTGTGCCAATCAGCTGTAATAGCATCAAGTGCTCCAGCGATGGAACCTGTAATCACAGGTGTGACGATCTAACAGGTGCTAAGATTCGACTCAGAGTCGATTCCACACCTTGATACTGTACTGACTCTTTTGACAGCTTATAGAATGCTCGTATTGGAAACGTTTCACTCCAAATTTAAACAAATTTAAAAAATATTGTACTGCTGTAGTCGTAAGGTATCTTAAGGCTATATACTTGAAGGAGCTATGGTAATAAATTGTGTTTGGAACTGGAAACCGCACAATTATGTCTAACAGCCAGCCATATTGTTTACATTCCACAGATAAGTCTCTGTTTTTGCACATGCGTACACCGGATAGGCTGCTGAAAGCGTCACGTGAGAAGCATTCCTTAAATAGATATAACATATTTCCGGTTTTTCAACCATATTATTGATTTGGAATTTGATTCAAAAGAAGCCCAAACTCTTGAGAAAATTTTAGTGGTAGTTTAGTTAAACAGTTATTGATAAAAATATAATCTGTAGTTATGAAACCAACCATAAAACTTTCTGAAGCTGGGAAAATTCATATCATATATTTGTTTATGACATTTGTATTATTATTATTATTATTATTATTATTATTATTATTATTATTGTGTTATATGTAAGGCCTTTGATTTGCCTATACCATGAAATACTATACACAGGGAGTTCTTATGCTTTATTAAGTAATGCACAGCATTGCTTCTTGTTATCATGCATTTAATACTTCAATAGATAATCCTTTATCCCTTTGACCACCAGGTGTCACTAGTGGACAATGTGTTTAAATGAACCTTTTTCTGATGCATTTAAGAGGCTTTGCTATCATTACACACAGCTTGATATGTATTTGCGTAACTTTAAGCATTGTGATGCTGCGATATGAGTGGCTCAAAGTTAATTCCATTATGTTCAATACTAGTTTAACTAGTACACTACATCTGTCTGGAAGGCGAGTCAATGCAGGATGCTACTATAAGACAAGGACTGAACAAACTTATTAATTGCATGTACATACCATCGAAATATGAATATTGGCACAGTGTCCAAGCATGGCCATGGTACATAATTCTGGCCAGATATTACAATCATGTACAGTGCAAACTTGCCTTGAATTTTTTTTTTTCTTCTTTTTTTTTTTTTAACTTGCCTTGAAATGAAATGCCAGCATGTTTTCTAGTGCAAAAACATGTGAAAGAAGCATCATAGCCACATAAGGCCATGCATGTGGGAAATGTACTCCTCAGTTTGTGTCTTTTCAACTTTGTTGTTTTCTGTGTTCTTTTTTTTCCTGCTATGTTCATCTATGATATCCTTGGCAATGCGGAAAGCTGCTGCCTGACCCCCTGCAAGGTTCACAGCATGGGGACCGACCTGGCCAAATAAAATATTGAAGTAATAAAACATAAATATTTTCTTCAAGATCAGCATGACAAGTTTTCAAAGAGGAAAATATTGCCACACTATCTATTACCTGAAGTGCTGCATATTGCCCCATCAAGTAAACTGGACATGCAGGAGCCCACTGGAGAGTCTCTGAGATACATGGCCATCCTTCAAGCACCTGCAAAACAAACAGGACCATTAACTTCAGTAGGACACAGTCATAATATATTACTACTCAAAAGCCCTTGGTTACAGGAGAGAGTTATGTCTAAAGCGAGTTGGTTCAGTTTTATTGAACTTAGAAGAGAACTTTATTGAGTTAGAAGAAAACCTCTAATTATTTTTTCTCAAAGCTAAATGGTAACAAATACATTTATAGAAAAACAAAATATAAATACTGATTAAGAATGCGGGTAGAGAAATTAAGCAAAGTACCACAAAATTGAAGGCAGTCTAGTCAAATTCTTGTTCTAATTCCAAGTCAGTGCTTCAATTGTGAGATCTTTAAAATAAACTTTGTAGGAAATCTAACAAAAATTTTGATAGAAAAGTAAAGCAGAATACTACAAACTCTGGTACTTTAGAGACAAAGAAACCACTATATCAGAAGAGCTGATGGGAAAGAACATATATTTCATATATACAGTATTTGCCAGTAATTGTAAATTATGGAAGTGAATCTGCTGTGGCACATCATTTCAAATATTGATGTATAGTGGGGAAAACAATGAAACAACAACAATTTGAAAACAACTGACGACTGATAAAAAGATACAGAAAGCATGACTCAGGTTCATGTTGTAATGGAAGACTGATGGTATTAACTGTAATCATGTAACAAATGATTAGCAGAATATTTAAATGGAAGTTGTTGTTTACCTGTTAGCTAACCTAATAATGTTACTATTGTGGCTCCAATGCAATGGTCATGATGCAAATTTCTAAAGTGGAATTGAATACACAGAAAAACTAAGGCTTTAAACAAAACTTTCTTGAGTGGCCTACAATGCTGTCTGTTCTGTGTGTAAAGATTGGTTCTTTTGTCAGCAATTACAGAGAAAAAAAACTTTTTTAGTAGCCTAAGTTAAAGTATGGTTAACCTGAACTGGGAAATGCTTCTTGATGTCTGAGAGTAAGGGGTCTTGATTAACATCTAGCTTGCAGCCAGTTGCAAGCCAAATCCTGTCACCAGTCCATTTTTCACCATTATCATCCAGGAAAACCTTCCACTTCTGAGTTTCATAGCACCAAACTGCTTCAGTCACCTACACACAGAAATTCAAAAATGTTCTGCTGATAAAAAATGATAACAAAGCTCAGCAGTATTCCTCGTATTAGGCAATATAATTGTTTTCCATCTAGCTATTCATACCACTTTCAGTATAAAATACAGGGTCACAGGAAACCAGTTCCTATTCCAAAGTACTTGGGCACAAAGCAGAAATGGGGTGCCAACTTTTTGCAGATAACCCATCACATTCACCCATTTCAACAATTTAGAAATTCCAATCATCCTTTAACACAGTTGTAGAACAATTTAAACATAGGACAATTTGAAGATTATGCTTTCTAGACTGTTTGGAATAGTGGAGGAAACCAGAGTTCCCAAAGTACCTCTAATCCACAAGGTGCAAGGCAAATGTACTAACCAATAAGGTGCCTTACCCCAAAAAATGTTTTCAAGTTTTGTCAATAATTGCTTTGTAATAGGAAGGTGGGCAAGTCAGATATTTAACTAATCTAAGGCTTAAATAAATGAAAACAATAAGCATTAAAAACAGCAAATGGGGTAAATGGGGATACCTGGCAATACGCCTTGACAAGCAGCTGCCCTGACTGAATGAAAGGCTGCAGCTGTGCATAAGCCTCTGGAGTCACAGCTCCCCCTTTACGTGCCTGTTTAATCATTGCTAGCCTCCTGTGTAGGCTCCTTTCTCCATAGAACTGCCGCAGGTAGGCCAGGCCATCCAGCTTGATGCCATGCTCAATGTGTGAGTAACGGCCAATCAGACTCTCTACATCTCCAACATCGAACTGCTTAAGCTGCATTGACAGATAATGGTGTATTATCAGTACCTTTTATGAAACATTGAAAGTACACTCACAAGTTTCTATAATAGGAATACATGTACTCCTCAGTTTAATTACCCAATCAGCCAGTCAGGTGACAGTAGCAGAGTCCATACAGATACTTGTCAAGGGCTTCAGTTTACATTCTTTAGAGCTAGGGTGTATCTTATTTGCAGAGGGCCAGAGTAAGTGCTGGTTTCATTGCAATCATGCAGGACCCATACCTGATTTCACCTGTTTCAGTAGACTCGGGTGAGTAATCAGTAGACTCAGATGAGGTTCCTGCTTGGTTAAAATAAAAAACAGCACACACACCAGGACTTTCCGGATAAGATTGGACACCTCTGCTCTAGAGTTTACACAGAGTTGTGCAAACAAATGAGCTAGTTCCACAGTGCTTGCTGATGAGGAAGGTCATAAAAGAAAGGCGAGAGGCCGGATTGAGCTATAGAAACACTTTACATCCATGATAACCAGAAAATCATCTCAGAAGGCATAATGTGTCACAGAAACAGATGGGCTACAATAGCAGGAAACCACAGTGGTTTTTACTCTTTCAGCCAAGTTGAGGAACTGAGGCCATGCTGGGAATGGGCTCATTGAAACTGGTTAGCTAAAGATTAGGAAAACATCATCTGGTCTTTTGGTGATATTTACGTATCATAGATCTATGTATCTGGGGTTTCGTGTTTTTTGTTTAGTAGGGTCTAGCCCATTGTATTTAAGGGAAACCAGTCTGCTTAGCACCTGACACCCCCACACCAAATTCCCCCAAGAATAAATTGTGCAAAAAAATGAGAAATGATTAAGTATGTTGTCTTTAACACAATATTGGACCTTTTCACTATGTATGCATAACATGCCCTGAGAATTCACATGTGAAGATAACGTACTGGCATTGACATTTGGGTGAAAACACTGCATTTAGCTAATTAACAAACCTTGACAAAACAGAAATTATTTATATTCCAGGAAGCTAGAAATTTCCCTTGCTTGCACAGCATTGCTGGCATTTGTATCTACTATGTGTAACAACAGGATTGAGAATAGCCAGCCAAGCAAAAATATGTAAAGCAGACCTGTGGTTATAATATGATTCCTGAATTAGGTCTAAAGGTTAACACAAAACTAACAGCATACTTACAAATTGCACAAGCAAGGCAGATGTGTATACAGATGTTGCCAATATTGACAAATTGCAACACTTACTAACTTGAAGCAACTAAAATTGGTTATGTGGTGTGAAGGATTCTATTCTATTCTATTACTAATGGATAGCTAAATGCCCATAGTGTCCTTACAGCCTAACCCTTTTTAGACTATGATGGGCTGGAAGTAAGCACAAAATGGAACCTGTGGTCCTAATTCTCCACATTCACTGCTCTGTCCCAGCTCATTAGTAGATGGTAGTAATGATAGTGGTGGATATTTACATGTTGCTCTATCAAAACATTTCTGAGGTCTGTGATTGGTTGTATATCCTTTTCACCAATCACATACCTCAGAAATTTTGTCATAGAGCATCATGTAAATATCCACCACTATCATTACTACCATCTCCACATTCACTGCTCTGTCCCAGCTCAGTAGTAGATGGTAGTAATGATAGTGGTGGATATTTACAGGTTGCTCTATGACAAAATTTCTGAGGTCTGTGATTGGTGAAAAGGATATATCATGAAAATTGGTTTGCTCGTTTACAGTATATTAAACATCTTCCTGTAGCTCTAGTCAGATTACCTGTACATGTTTCCGCAAGACCCAGGTCACTTCATTTGCACCTTGTTGCAGAGCCATGGAGATAATGTGGGCACTGCTCAGACCTCCACCAATCACCATGACCCTCTGGTTCCTGTGGCATACAGCAGGTGGACCTGGGATAGTACAGAATTGAATCCAAAATTATACAGAATGGCACTTTATACAGTCACAAAGGAAATGGTGATGGCAAGTAAATGAGGAAATGTTGAAACCAGGCTTACCTGTAAAGCGACTGCCTTCAGATTTATGTTGAGCGAGGTGGTGCATCAGTTCCACTGTGTGCTGCAACCTCTCTTCAGGGTAGCTCTCTGTGATTGCTCTTACCCATGGAGGGATATTTGCCATCTGTTCTCTGGTGGGTCCTGTGGCTAACACCACTCTTTTGGCCTCAAGAGTGTCCCCGGTGTCCAGAGTCACTTGAAAGAATTCTACCTTCTTTTCTTTTCCAGAAAGTAATGGAGTAATTCTGTCCACAGTGCCTTTGATAAGGACATGGTCCAGGTTGTAACGGCACACCTGTTTGAGGTAGTTCTGTACAATGTTTCACTGGATAACCTTAAAGAATTGCTAGATGCTGCCATGTGCAGAACTAGTATTCTAATACAAGCTTAGCCATATTAAAATGTCAACTGATGCCATAGAAACTTTCTTCCAGATGCAATGGTACTTCCCAGCAATATTTGATTAATTGTTTAAACATTATGGTTTAATTCCATGCTTTATGTGTACTTTTATAAGTCATTAGTCATTCAGCAAAGTTAGTGAAACCATATATCTCCCTATGCCACACATGTCTGTTTAGTATCATACTGTAAGTACATCCATGGTTTTGATCCATGCTACAGTACACTGACCCCAGACCTGATCCTTGAAGAAGTCCACACTGAGCTGAGTCCCCGGCAAACTAAAATATAAGTTTTTCTGCAGGCCTTTAGCAGCACTGAGAAGCTTGCTGTTTTGCTTTCCAAGGCGTCCATCATTAAAGAATGCATTCTTGTCCTGAATGTAGACCTTCTCAGGGAGCGAGTGAAGTTCAGCTAGACGATCCTCTGCCAGCACAAACTCTTGTAAGGCTTTCTGGGATTAGCAAAAATAATATTTTTAGGATTTTTAATTTTAAAGCAAGTCAAGTCATGTCAAGAAGATTTTATTGTCACTTCAAGAATATATAGCTGTTGCAGTACACAGTGAAATGAGACAACGTTTCTCCAGGATCATAGTGCTACATAAAACAAAGACAGGGCTAAGGACAAAGTAGTCCTAGCCACATAAAAGTGCAACTGTGCATCCTGGTGCAAACAGTGCAGGACAAGACAAACGAGACAGACAAGACATTCTAATGTATATAATTGTGCAAAAACAGTAAACAACTGAAATATTTTACAGTATGTGCAAAACGACCGAAATGTTGGACAGTTTGTGCAAAGAGCAAAAAAGTGTGCAAACCAGAACTGACATTTCGAATTAAAATTTCATTTGTTACATACATAACCATACACAGTATGACATGTAGCGAAATGCTTGTACAACTGTCTTCCCATCAGGATTTAAATTGTAGCACAGAGTTACAGAAATGTATTAAGGGAAGTAAATAAAATAAATAAAGTAACTAAAGTAACTAAAATTATATAATTATTACACAAGCGAGTTATATGTATCAAGATGGCACCGTTGAGACTGGTTGCCTTCACGACTGTGCTGACATTTAGAACTTAGTTTCTATTGCATTTAACCAGTCAGATGATTCACTTTGTTTTTTACCTTATTAAGAGGGTTAGTGTGCACCAGCATGTGTGAGCGAAGGTGAGGGATGTTGAGTGTTGTGAACTGGCTCTCCCACAGGGAAGCCCATTCTCCATAAGAATCCACCACCTTGAAAATCAAAGGAGGACATGCTGGACATTTTGGGTCTTTGTGTAGTTCAGACAGTGTATCTGTGGAAACACAAGGTTTTGTTAACACAGAAGTGTCACTCTCTCACATGGTGAGGTTTTCAGGAATCTCTTTGGAGTACTGATCAGCCATAACATTAAAACCACCTGACTAACATTGGTAGGTCCTCCTACTGCCACTGAAACATTTCTGATATGATGTAGGCTGTGAGTCTCTATGTGTTCTGCCACCTTGTAATCAGAGCTAGCTTTGTCTTTTTCATCAATTTATGTTAAAGTAGCTCTTATGTTAGATCAGACCAGAAAGGCTTTCTTTCATTTTGTTTGCATGTCTGGGCCTTGAATGCCCATAACCCTGATGCCAGTTCACCAGTTTTCCTTCCCTGAACCAGTTTTTGAGGATATGAACCACTGCATACTAGAAACACTTCATAAGATATGCTGTTTTAGAGATGCTCTGATCCAGTCTAGTCATCACAATTTGGCCAATGATCAATGTCGATCATATCCCCAATACGTCAGCTTCGACCTGTGTTAACTTGCTGCGTAATATATTCCACCCACTGACAGGTGTCACTGTAAAAAGATAATCAATGTAATTTACTTCAGCCCTCAGTGCGTTTAATGTTGTGATTGATCCCTGAATAAACAAATGCATTATATCGATATAAAAGTGTTTAGTATTAAACATGCCAACAGATCTATTCTTGCTCTTGGTCTGTCCAGTCTTGGGATTTGTCTTGCTCAGCTGTACCCCCTGGAGGATTTCTGGACTGGAGGTGTTGACATGTTGATTGGGGTTCATAAGCAGGGTAGCCAATATGAGAGCATGAGGTCCTGCTCCAACTATCAGCACATCCAACATCTCAGAAAGACAGACAGAGACATACTGTATATACAGAGAATGACCTAGAATGTAAGGTACTTTTTTAATTAGAAAATAACAATGTAAAATATTCCAATGACTCTATTTTAAATTAGGAATCATATACAAGAGAATATCCATGCAATTTTAAGTAAATTAGCTGTTACCGCTAGCCAGCTGTGCAGCCAGAGAAAATGCATCTACACCTTCTAACTAGTCAAATCAGAAAATTCAGCACTACTGTGGTATTAAATAGTATAAACTGAACCGTCATGAGTGAAATGAATTAGTAGGAGGAATCTACCTGATGAAGCGTTTTCAAGGTCAGAAACAGACAAACAGTGAGAAAGAAAAACAGAGAGAGCTGCTGTGCAAAGTAAAGTTTGCAGACAGTCTGTGTGAGACTCCTGTAACTTTAGCCGTTGTTTCTTTAGATAAACTGGACTCTGATTGGTTTTAAGTGTTGAGTGGCAGTAGTAAAAATAACTGTGCCATACAACAGAGAGTCAAAAAATGGCAGACACAATTTGCTGTTAACTGTTAACTAACCAGAGGTCCAAGACTATTTTATTTTGTATTTAAGAATATGTAAAAAAAAAATAATAATAATAATAATTGCCTAGCACATGTTTGTTACAAAACTAAAAGATCATACTGTACATTGATCATGGTAGCCAGTAACTTAAATAATGTTAATCCTAAATAGCCAGTAAGCCAGAAGACTTCTAGGAAAACAAATAGAAAGCACTAATTTTATGTCCCAATGTTGAGCGTTTTATTTCTCTTATACCACAGCTATTTGCCAACCATCTTCCATGTTATCCATTAATAGTTCACTTTAAGGTTAAACATATTTTATAACTCACGTTAGAGTTGTGCTCAAAAGTTTGCATACCCTTAAACACTGACTGATAATGCAATTTTTTTCTTTTTTAAGGATAGTAGTCACATGAAGTCATTACTTATCACATCGTTTAACTCCTTTTTAAAACTTAATGATAACTGAAAATGCCTAAACAACCCTGATCAAAAGTTTACATATCCTTTTTATTAGTATCTATGCATAAATAATCAGTGTGTTTCCCAGCCCATGAGGTGACTTGACTGCCAATGGACCTGCATAATAAGCTAGTTGAACTTTATAAAGCAGGAAAAGGATATAAAAATATCTTAACACTTGAAAATGCCAGTCAGTACTTTTCAAACTCTGATAAAGAGGTGGAAAATAAGAGGTTTCTTTTTAAGATGCTAAGCCACAGTTAGGTGGAGCAAGAAAGATTTCACCCACTGATTGTTCAGGACGCAAAGTAAAAAACAGCTTTGAGAGAAATACAGGCTGCTCTGGAAAAAAGTGTTGTTGTTGTTGCAAGGAGCACAATAAGGAGGGATTTGAACACATATGACCTGCATGGTTGAGTTGTCAGGAGAAAGACGTTACTGTGCCCATGCCACAAACCGGCCCACCTTCAGTACTCCAGACAGCACCTAGACACGCCTCACAGCTTCTGGACCAGTCATTTGGAGTACACCATCTCCATTGTAAAGCATAGGTGCTGGATCTCTTATGTTTGGGGCTGTGTGAGCTCCAGTGGCACAAGTTAATAAAAAATGATGGCAAGATGATTTTCATTCTACTGCAGGAAAGCTACGCATGGGATGATCCAACATGACACTTGGATGTTCCAACATGACAATGACCCTCCAATGGCCACAGCAGAAATGGTGAAGGTTCTGGAGCGGCCATCACAGTCTCCTGACCTCAATATCATTGAACCACTTTGGGGAGATTTCAAACGAGCAGTTTGTGCAAGACAATCAAAAATATTACAGGAGCTGAAGAATGAGCAGCTACACAAAATGAGAGAATTAAGGACCTCATGCACAATTATTACAAAATCCTACATGCCACCATGCCATTCTGTTATGCCTTACATATTAACTTGAGTCCTATAAAAAATAAAATACATTTGTATATGCTATATACAACTGTATGCTGCCTACATGAAAATATACCTCATACCTTATAGTCAAATCTATCTAGCGTTTCTTACAGTAAGATTACAATAAGACAAATAATTAGGATTATTAAGTCTATTTTTAAACAATTTTACTCAAGCTTGAACTGATTTGAGATTTCTCATTTTAAGAATTTTTTTTTTTGAAGGATTCAAAACAGAATGAGAGACTTGTAAATATTAGATACATGGACTACAATCCCTAGCACCTCTTCTCACCAGTGTGTTTGCCTGAATACTGGTGAAACTCATCTGTTCCCAATCACACAAACTAACCCTGTATAAACAAAGGACTCAGTGCTCACTGTACGTTTACCTGACTAAAGAAGCCGTTTTTCACATATGCATAGATATTCATCTCACTTTGCTTCCTGTTTTTTTTTTTTTTTTTGTATTTTGCCTGTGATTCACTGTCATCTGATTGCCTCACTTTCTGCCCATCCCTGTTAATGATATCGCTATATGTTTTTACACTTGTTTTCCAGCATTGCATTGAAACCGCATTTGCATCGGCCTCTAATCTTTTTCCCACCGTGTAGCAACATGAAACAGTTGTGTAAAAAAGTAAATAATATGAAAAAGTACTGCAGATTTATATGAGCAAGAACCTCATAAACCTGAGGACGTTCCTGTGTTGGAGAACTACCAGAAATTATGAATATTGAGACCTGAGGCAAAACAGGGTGATGTTATCTCTTTGAAATAGATAATTATCTTTCATTCATTAATCAGTGACATATTACACATTCAGGGTTGTTTTTTTTTTTTTTTTTGGAATGTTCATGAGACAAGATAGTTCCTGTCATACCTTACAAACAGTAAGTATTCTGTACAAACAGTATTCTGTGTCAATTGGACAAAATAATCATCTTACAGTAGCTCATCAGTTTACAGAGAAACTACAGAGAACATACATTTCTCTGTCCTGAAGATTTTCCCATGCTGGGAAAATTTACAAAGTGTTACAAAGCACTGACACATGAGCATGTGCTTTGTGCCATAAAAGTTGGAGCATGTGCCATAAAAATTTCTATAGAAACAATGTATTAGAGCGAACCAATTATCTTTATAATGTGCAAAAATAGGGAAATCTGTAATGAGTTGAAAAACAGACAGCATGCAAGGTTTGCTTTTTTGTTGTTGTTCGTGAAAGCCTCATCTTACTCATTTACCTGAATCGACATTGGCGTGCCACCAATGTAGGATGTTCAACTACTGCAGTGTGCAGGTGAAACAGGTAGGTATGAGCTTCAGACAAAGCCCAGACTGTTTCCTTTGAGAGGTGTCAGGGCCATGCAAATAGGTTAGGCAAACACGGAAGCCTTTGTGACTCTGCACCATCTCTGAGCAGTTATCAGTAAAACTTATCCACATTGAATTCACTGCTGAGAAGCCAGACGGATCATTTTTCTGCCTGTAAAGGTAGCTCTATATATAATTTTTTATTAATGATAACTGTTATGATATTAAAGTGGCAGGATCTAAATAGTGTGGCTAAGCAGTGTTAGATGCTCTAGGTCAATATAAGAGGAAAAAAGATTATGCCAAACGCTAAATATCTAAATTTAGTCCAGTTTTACTGTCTAGTCGACTTTTTCCTGATAATGAGGTTATGATAAACAAATTATATGAGTATAATTGATGTTTTTAAAAAAAATTATAATAATCAGCTTGAAATTGTCTTCTTTATGTTGTATGTGTTTATGGCTGAATTTTATATACTGTATATTTTTATTTTTCTCTAATGAAATATTTCAATTACTCTAAAGAAATCAGCCAAAGAAAGAAAAAAAATACTTCCAGCTTGAATAGATATATAAATAAGAATAAAGTCTACAGATGGGGTTAATAATCTTATACAGAAAATGTAAAATATTAGATATATAAATGTGGTTTTTATATTGTAAATTAAATAATTGATATTTTTCTTAAAATAAAGTTTTGGTTAATAGTGATGAAGTGATAAACATGAAGTTAATATTATGTGTTATGTAATTAGTTTATTGCATCCTGTCATGATTCTTTTTATGGTTATGAAAATTGAATGATTAAAATAGATTTTTAATTTGATTATATGTTGGGTTTGCGTTTGAGTGTTCCATGCAGCAGACATCATTCCCTTATCTGTTTAAAGCTGTGTGTGTGTGTGTGTGTGTGTGTGTGTGTGTGTGTGTGTGTGTGTGTGTGTGTGTGTGTGTGTGTGTGTGTGTGTGTGTGTGTGTAGTGCCTGTGCCAAAGTGGCTCAGATGGGTGAAGCCAAAATCATTAAGGAAGGCGTCCTACTGAAGATGTCCCAGCAGAAAAAGAAAATATTTCCTAGGAACTATAAAGAGCGCCTCTTTGTCCTGACCACCCAGACCCTGATTTACTATGAACAGGAAAAAGGGGTAGGCCTTTTCCCCTGCAGGTTTACATACAAGACACTAATTTCCATTCAGCGTTTACTGTTTACTGCAACATACAATATTGTCTGTATATTATTCAGTGTAGAATCTTTTGCATGGTAAAATGATGAACAGTAAACCTTTACTTCTTAATTAATCATTAGTAATTATTAATAGTGACGTTTGTTTATGTTAACTAAAGAAGTAAATAGTGTTGGTTTATGGAAAGTTAGTGTTGTTGTTTTGTATACATTCAAATTTAATTTTTCTCAGAAGAAAAAGAGAAAAAAAGGATCAATTCTGACAGAAAGAATCTGCTGCGTGGAAAAAGTTGACCCGGAGCAGAACGCGCCTGAAGAAAAAAAGTTCCCCTTTCAGGTTCCATTTAACACACCACACACACACACACACACACACACACACACACACACACACACACACACACACACACACAGGAGAGAAATGAAATAAAAGTAGGTTGTTTACTTCAAATTTTGACTAGAGTTCTTGCAAGTGACCGTAAGTGATTACATCCTGACTTCTTTTGCACATGTTCAGCGTTTTCAGTTCCTTTTAATACCAACATAAGACATATACTACATATACACATATCAGCCTGGGAAAACCCTTCATCACTGTAGTGAAATTTCTGTGAAATACTTTGGCATGCTATTTTAATAAACCCTACATATATGCAATATTTCACCAAAACAACCTGAAAGCAAGTTTATTACAGATTAATGGTATCTAGACTGGAAACATTAAAGTTATTAAAGGAAGCAGTAACTAATCCTTTTCCATCAGGTTGTGTATGATGAAAGCATCCTGTACATGTTCGCAAAGGATGATGTTGATAGGATGGACTGGTTAGAGTCTGTGATGAAAGGCAAGATGTTATTATATTATTTTTGCTTATGTTACATGTGACTATGAATATACTCAGATTTCTCATATACATATGAAGTGTGTGTGTTTATACACAGCAATACAGGGTAATTATAAGCTCTCTGCAAAGTACCACAAAGGATTGTGGGTAGACGGAGTATTCCTGTGCTGTGGCCAGGCCATAAAAAATGCTCCAGGCTGCTGTGACTGGCACCAAGGTGTGTGGGTTTTTTTGTTTGTTTGTTTGTTTGTTTGTTTGTTTGTTTTTTGCCATTAGGTGTGTGGCAATTGATATTGTTGTAAATAAGGCTCAGTGTCCTCAGCTTTCAGGTGTTTCTTTATAGGAAAATAAATCTCATGTCAAAAGTATATGGTCAGATAAAAATAAACTAAAAAATGTTATGTCACTGAATAAAAAGTAAAGTAGCTGATGCTGAATTGGTGAATTGCAGAATCACTGAAACTAAGAGCATCTTCTCAAAAGGTAAGCAGAAATTTATATGATGATGATGATGATGATGATGATGATGATGATGATGATGATGATGAGTTTATGGTTGATTTGGTTCAGCGTAACAGTGCTTTTTTACAGCTCAGAGACAGAACTCATCTTCCTCCCATACCAGAAGATGAAAGCAGTGCTTGTGTGGAGGTTGTAGCTCTGTATGACTACACTGCCAGGAAGACTGGTGAGCTTAGTGTGGTAAAGGGGAACCGATATGTCTGTCTGGAAAAGAGGTCGGGTGACTGGTGGAAAATCAGAGACACTGCTGGGTAAAGGATTGCAATTCTCTCAGTTGGTAATAAGAAGAGAATCATCATTATGCAATGCTGTGAAATGATACTGCTGAAGCAAACATAATTCACTCAGCATAGACAAAAATATATACAGTATAGGATGGGATGAAATTTTTTCTCATCTCAAATATCTGGTTTAGCCAAACTGAATAAGTTAGGCTGCTAGCATAGAAAATATAAGCAAGAGTCAAAATAAAACAACATAATCTGAAGAAGCAATTGTACACAACAGCGAGTCTTATAGCTGGTTTGTTTTTCTAACTGGTATGTTTGTTTAAGAACTGCTAAAAACTGCAGAAGCTTGTCTTTAAGCTAGCTAGTTAGCAAACATTAGCCAGCTACCTTGATAGCTCCATTTATTTTGTAGTGAAGAGAAAACTCACAGCTGTATGATTACTCCATTCTGCAAAATGGCAGTAATTCTAATCATGATAATGTTTCTTTTGACCTGTGATTAAGAGGATCAGATATAGGAGTCCTAAACATCTGCTTATTTATTTTCTAAAAGTGTTGCTAAAGCCTACAGCTGTAAAATCTATATTTATTTATTTATTTATTTATTTATTTATTTATTTATTTATTTATTTATTATCATCCGGTCTGTCTAGATCAGAAGGACTCGTCCCTTCTAATTTCATAGAGGAAGTGGATACAGACAACAGGTAAAGCAATTACTTCATTCATGTTTTTATAAACGCCTCACAAGAAATCGTATATATTTTATGCTCGTAATTTACTTAAACTTTTTGGATTTCTAAAACATGTTATTGTTGTTATTGCCTCATATCAAAACCTTTATTTGCAGTCATCTATCCCTGTCAGTCTGCTCTAATAATGCAATAGTAGAATCATTGATTTTTTTTTTTTACATCATGTTAGAATTTATTCCTCATTATGAAATGAGGCATAAAATAAAATAAAAAATAAATTAAATAAAACCAATGAATATATGTTGGTTTGAGACTATATATATGTCTCAAATGACCAAACAGGCTGTTTACAAGGCAGTCTTTTTTTTTTTCTAGAAAATTTGTTTCATTTTACAAGGGGTAAAATATTGTGCCTTGTTCTATAAAAAAATTTACATGTATAAAATATTACAGAGAGAAGCATGAAACAACAAAAGCTTCCAAGGAGAGGTCCAGCACATTAAAATCGAAGTGTCTTTGAGAATTTTTTTTTTGTCCATGTTTTTATTATCTTGTCCATCAGAGGGAGACAAATTTCGTTTGTTAAGCTTTTTTATTTTTTTTTTAAGCACACTACATATGTTTTCAGAAATAGTTTCAGTTGGACATGGTTTTTTTTTTGTATTTATTAAAGAAAGCTGATATAAACAAGATGAAAAACACACCATTTTTTTTTTTAAATATTTCCAGTTTGAGACACTCTGCTGAAAACGACATAGAGATCTATACGTGAGTTTCATTTCCTGTTTTATTCACTGATTTTCAATATTCACTCAATATTGCATGTAAAATGACAAATTGTACTTCTAGTACCCATCTATTACTATTGTATACTGCACTCTGACACTCAAGGGAAAATGCAGTAGATTAATGTTCTTTCAGCTAATTTGCCTTTCACTTGGTTTATTGACTTGAACTCATCCAGCTGGTATGTGGGCAACATGTCCAGAGTGAAGACTGAGCAGCTGCTACGGGAGAAGGTGCGTCAAAGGGTTCATATATTTTCTTACCTTTATCACTTGTCTCTCATGAGCATTTACCAGCCACTATAATAGGAACAAGGGTTAAGGTGCTAGATTACCAAATGGAAGGTTGTGAGTTCGAGTCCCATGTCCAACAGGCTGCCACTGCTGGGCCCCTGAGCAAGGCCCTTAACCCACAATTGCTCAGTTGATAAAATGAGATAAAAATGTAAGTCCCTGGATAAAGGTGTCTGCTAAATGCTAGAAATGTGACAGATGAGCGGATTTTAGTTAATGCTCTAGAGGTCAGAGAAGACTAGTCTGGTTTGAGGTTACATGATTACTATTTTTTTTCCATTCTGCATGACTTTATCAAAGCACTGCATTGACTGACCAGAAGTACACAGTACAGTTTGTTCCTATTAAAGTCTTTTCACTGCTTCTGTTCATCTCATGTTCTTTTCTTACAGGGTAAAGAAGGTTCCTTTGTGGTCAGAGATTCCAGTCAAAAAGGAGTATACACAGTGTCGCTGTTTAGTCGAGCACTAGAGTGAGTACAAATGACTTTTTTATTTTAGCTCCTACTTACTTGGGAGCTAAAAACTCCCACATGTAGACATAAAGCTTTGACCACATCCTGTCATCATACCTCATCCTGAGGTCATACCTGCAAATGTGTGCTGTGTTTCCAGTGAGGTGAATGGAACTGTACGCCATTATCTCATTAATGTCAGCACAGAAGGGCTATATTACTTAGCAGAGAACCACCTTTTTGAGTCCATCCCCCAGATGATAGAGTATCATCAGCACAATGGAGCAGGTGTGGGACGTTTCTTGTATTATTACCTCAGATATCCACTACGGAAATTCCATATAACTTTATGGTCACAGAAAGTTTCACTACTTCACATTATTCATTGTAAACTGAATCATGTTAGATGAGTAAATTCTTTACAACTGTAAACTGTTGTGTTTAGTCTGCAAACTGTTGCATAGTCGATATTTCATGTCACTCACTCACACAGGCAAGTCTTGATTGTGCGTCGGTGTGTGAGTACTGTATGTATGTGCTTTTTTTAGGCCTGCTGACAAGACTGCGGCTTCCTGCTACAGAAACCGATCTCACACCACAGACTGCACAGGGTGAGGCGAGCACATGAAACACACATACGTTATAGTCCAAGATTTTATCACACATCATTATAAAGACAACCATAGGGCTGATGAACCAGGATCATGGCTCAGCTTTTACACCAAGTCTGTATCTTGGCTGTTTTTTTTTTTTTAATACAACATGTCTGGGTTGTGATGTTGTGAAACCCAGCTAATTAGAACAGTATATTCCCAAGTTCTCTTTCTTTACTGGATGACATCACCGGCATGCTGTAGATTTGAGCTGCTGCTGAAATCATAAAGATCATATTCATGTTCGGTGCTTATCTCAGGACCAATGAGAACTCAATACTCGAGTAAAAGTACAAGTATCGCACTAGAAAAAGTAGAAGTGAAAGTCACCTTTTAGAATATTACTCAAGTAAAAGTCTTAAAGTATCTGATTTTTACTGTACTTAAGTATCAAAAGTCATTTTCTGATATTTAATGTACTTACGTATTTGAAATAAAAGTAAAAAGTTAAATTTCAGTGATTTTCGGTAGGCATAAGAGCAGGGGCGGTTCTAGGGTTTCATCTTTAGGGGGTTTAGAACTCAGTGAGAATTTAAAACAAGACGAGTTTTATATTATATATTATATGACTACATAGTAAGCCAAAAGTTATGGTATTATTAAATGCCAAAAGTGGACACCAAAATTTTATGCATGATGTAATGAGGCCAGTCTTGAATCAAATCAGTTCATGTATGTGTGCATTCTCTACAAACAGTGTGTCCAATGAATGCACTCACTAATAAACAAATATTCACAAGACAAAGACCAAATCAGTAAATGTTATTTTTATTTAGTATTGAATGGATTGTTTGCATTAATATTTTGTTTGTGCTACCAGCTCTGGTAATAAGAATAGTGAAATTTCACTGCTTTTGTCTAGGAAATGTAGTGGAGTAAAAGTGAAAGTTGACATAAATTTAAATAGCGAAGTAAAGTACAGATACATGACATTTCTACTTAAGTACGGTAACGAAGTATTTGTACTCTCTTACATTACAACACTGTGAACAAATACAGTATGGAGCGACTCTGCGCATCCAACTGGGAGTGACAGTAGAGCGCACACTGCTTCCCATACAGTATATGATGCAGATATACACTGCTGAATTTAACACACAAACACCGAATGCCCCTCTAGAATGCTTCATTTTAGCAGCAAGGCAAACATTATTACTATAGCAAACAGTAATAGGAACTCTATAATATAGCAAGTAACAATGAATTGAATTAAAAGAAGCTGCACATGTATTTCTAACGCTAATCAACAGAATAAAAGAGGAATATTATTAAAACGCAAAAACATCCCTCTTTCCGATTTCCGAAGAGCTGTTTCGTTTCATTTGTGTGTTTGTGTGTGTTCTGATTGCATACAGGCGTGTGGGAGCTGAGTCGGAAAGATGTGCGTTTGGTAAAAGAGCTCGGCAGCGGCCAGTTCGGAGTGGTCCAGCTCGGTGTGTGGAAGGACGATCGCCGAGTAGCTATTAAGATGGTGAAAGAGGGCTGCATGTCTTCTGATGAATTTATAGAAGAAGCCCAGATTATGATGTAGGTTTCTCTCATGTTTGTTCGTCTTCGTTCACCTTCCTTTTTAAATGCTGACTGACATTAAGCCAGCATAGAACATTAAGCACATTTCCTGAACCACATGTGACGTTACAGTAGTATCACACGATTGTGGTTCAGGAAATGTTCTTAATCACCATTAAATATCATTTTCTTAAATTTTTGGGAATTTCATTGTTAAAAAACAAAAACACACAAAATCATTTACTAATAGCTCTTGTTGTACAGCGGTTACTGTCAGGTTTCATTAGCAGGACATTTTTCACAAATCTTTGGTGCTTACACTACAAAGCGATATAGAAGTCATAAAGTCATCAAATGAGGGACTGTACCAACAGAAATAGGGAACATGGCTGTAAATAACACCTTCATTAGATTTCACCTCCACTAGTGTTTCATAGATTCCAGGAAAATATGAAATTTCTGGTGTGATTTAAGGCCCTTTTATTTTTATCTCAACCAACAACCCGCGTGTGGGAAACAGATGCAAGCAGTCAGATCACGACCCTAAAAAAAGGTTACTGTTAAAAGGTTCACACAAACAGTAAATAAAAACAGTCAAGGATTTTCTTCTTCCTTTTTTTTAACCCCCGGACCAGATCACATGTTGTGTGAGAAAAACAAAAATGACGGACAGAGTGATGGTTTGTCTTGTGAGTATATACATATATATATATATATATATATATATATATATATATTAAAAAAAACAAGAGATTTACGACATGATGAAAATATTTCACTGCTTCTATTCCAATATTGCAATATAACTTAAAATCCCAACATGACTATTGTTGGGACATTCGCTTGTGCATGACGCGATGTCCTAGATGAGTGACGTACTGTAGCTGCAACTGGTCAAGTCACGCAAACTGCTTCTTTGTGTTTATTTTTTTTTTCTGACACTAATGTAGTAATTGACAGGCATATATTAGTGAATTGTTGTGAAAGGTTGAGTCATGGTAATAATCTGACATTCCTTCTGATATGTGTGTGTGTGTGTGTGTGTGTGTGTGTGTGTGTGTGTGTGTGTGTGTGTGTGTGTGTGTGTGTGTGTGTGTGTGTGTGTGTGTGATTCACTCTGCTCTGAAGGAAACTCAGGCATCCTAAGCTTGTGAGGCTCTACGGGGTGTGTACCGAGTGCTTTCCCATCTACATTGTGACAGAGTTCATGAGTAACGGCTGCCTGCAGGAATACCTGAGGCATCATGGGAAAGAGCTGCAGCCTCAGCGTCTCCTCAGCATGTGCCTGGATGTGTGCGAAGCTATGGCATACCTGGAGGATCAACAGTTCATTCACAGAGATCTAGTAAGAGCACAAAGGACAACCTAATGCAAGTCCCTACTGATGTTTTAAATCTACGGCTACAAACATTTCTCTCTTTTCTCACCACTCAGAGAAACAACAATATTAAACAAAAATGTTGACTTATAGCTGCCGTAGCATGAATGATAAAAGGGAGCTAACTTGCTAAAGATCCACAACAATAAATGCAACCATAAGTACAACCTGACATTCGGTACATCATGACATGCCACATCATACCACCCTGTGATCATTTGATTATTTTCTGTATAATAGCACACCACTTGTCCTATCTAGGGTCTCAGAGACTCTAGAGTCAATCTCAGGTGACTTTGGGGATACCATGTACAGTATGTCAGTCTGTCACAGGTCACACTCACACACATTCACACGCTACAGGCAATTTAGAGATTTCTGCAGGAGGAACCGGAGTACTGTATAAAGAGGAAGCCTGCGAAGCACAGGAACCGTCAACCTCTGAGGGTGTTAGGCAAACCTGCTAACTCCCAAGTCTCCAAGCCCCCTTTTTATTTAATGTTAATATTTTTTTTAACCTTGCACTTAAAGCTATGTTGTTGTTATAGAAATACAATCATCATGTTCAGAAGGAAGATCTTTTACGAAGTTTCACTTTTTTTATTACAGGCTGCAAGGAACTGTTTGGTAGACAAAGACCTATCTGTCAAAGTGTCTGACTTTGGAATGGCAAGGTGACAATAGCATACAGAACACACACCACCACACATTTACAGACACAAACTCAGCTTTGTATGTATATTTGTGTGCTTTAATGTATTTCCTGTGTTTTCTTCCTCATTGCATGCTGTAGATATGTCCTGGATGATCAGTACACCAGTTCTGTAGGTACAAAATTTCCAGTCAAGTGGTCGGCCCCTGAGGTTCTGAACTACACCAGGTTTAGCAGCAAGTCTGATGTGTGGGCATTTGGTTTGTTTTTCAACCTACTTTTTTTACATTAGACATTTTTTTCTTGTGCCTCACCAAGAATTTACCACAAGGTTACAAGTTTGTGTGTGCAGAATGATTCACAGTTAATGGTTTATCAGAAAGAGCCAACAAAGTGCACTTGAGTCACCCATGTAAACCATAAATGTCACTGTTACTATTAGGAATGATTATCTAAACCGCTATACTGTAATATTGCTAAAATTGAAGGGGAAAGTAAAATAGTTTCAGCCAGGGCTATTTCTGAAACTTTAAGTGACTTTGTGATGGCTCAGTTTTTTTTTTTGTTTGTTTGTTTGTTTGTTTTTGTATGGAAGCTTGAGAACTTTTATATCCAGAAATGTTTTCTTTTTTTGTCTTACCCTTTAGGATTCCTTTTATGACATTGTTTTTCTAGGCTCATTCATTAATAATTTATTGAGCAATTTCTTGTTAGATTTATAGAAAGTATAATCATGCAAAAATAGAAAACATTGCAATACACAATACATTTATTTTATTTTATTTATTGATTTATTTGTTTATTTATTTATTTATTACTAATTACAGAATACAGCACATACAACACAATAAAATTTATTTATTTCTTTATTTATTTATTAAAGAATACAGCACATAATAATTCAAATACATACATTTCAATACAATTTAATTCAATACAACCCTATGTTTTAATGTAGAACCCCAATGAACCTTTTGGCTCAGAATATACAGTAACACAACCCCACAGTTTAAATTCTAGTTCCCCCAAAACTGAAAAAAATCGCATGTAAACAAAAGTAGGAAATGACTTCTCATCAGCCTGAGTTAGTCAAGTGTTAAACACATTAACATACCCAAAGCAGAACAAACTCTTACAACTATCCCAGGATAATTGAAAAAAAGAGAGAGTGTGAGACTAACAAACAGGCTGCAGTACTACACCTTTAGTGGTGAAACAGGATCTCTGTTTGTTGATGAAACTCTATGAGGTTACAACATAACCTAAATGTAGAAGTTGTGCGATGAATGCAGAAGTACTTCTTCAGCAAACAGCTTAATCCCATATCTTACAGGTGCCTTTATACTTTCAGGAAGTTTTTTTAAGTGACTCTTTATACTGTATACAAATTAATGCTAGAAACACTTTATATGCAAATGTTTTCTGCACTGCATTGATATTCAATGATGATGATGATGATGATGATGATGATGATGATGATGATGAGGATGATAACAAAGCTGATTTTCTTGTGTAGGGGTGCTGATGTGGGAGGTGTACAGTCTGGGCAAGCAGCCTTATGAGCACTATGATAACGCACGTGTAGCTGAGAGAGTGATGCAGGGTCATCGCCTGTATAGACCCCAACTGGCTACAGATCAGATCTACCAAGTTATGAAATCATGCTGGCATGAGGTAAAACTTTTTCCATAATACATCTTTCTCTTTTTCTTTCTCTCTAAAAACATTCTAAAAACACTCAAACCAAAGATATTGCTCATTTATGACATTATGACAGCTCTTATCTCCTACTTTCACTTTCCTAATTCCTTTTTTCCTCAATGATCAGTATTCACTCTGTCTCACTTTCTCTCCAAATAAGAACTGAAAAAATCATGCAAACCTAAATGCCATAACACGTGTCATTCTCTCATTCTCTTTTGACAGCTTCCAGAGGAGAGGCCCAACTTTCAGCTGCTTTTTAACGACATCACTGCTTATTGTAGAGGATGAACAATGATGTCACTATATAAACTCTGCTCTGCTGACACTGCTGTAATGTAACTGGTATTTGTATATTGTTGTAATTAAAAAAATCCTATTCACACACTTCACAATGAGAAGTAGAGAAGAGTTAATAGTTAATATTGTAACAGAGTTACAGACTTAATTGTAGTAGATCACACCATCATATCCTCAACCGCAGGGGTAGTATTTTTTCTAGAGCCCACAGAATAATTGGGTCAGTGACAGTGACATATTCTTTCCTGTTTGCACAGAACAACCTGCCTGCTCTGTTCACCAGAATTTCTGACTAAAATTAGCTTGTGTGGTCGCATTTCACATACATGCTTTTCTCTGGCAAATGCGACAGCAGTGTTTCCGTTCGTAAAAATGATTATATTAGTATCATTTATGTTTTTATTTTAAAAAATGTACTGTAATAAATTCAGAATAAAATCCTAATAAAAAGTGCCCGCATACATTTTAATCAATACATCCTTATTTTGTGTGCCTCCTTTTTTATTGAAGTCTTTAACCCTCTCCTCTCCCTGAGCTTGGATTCTTCCTTTTATGTGACTTACCATATTGTTTCATGGCTGCTTCTTCCCCATGTGGCTTTGTGTTACTTCCTTCTTTTGTTATTGAGTGTAATCTTTATCCAGTGAGATCATACGTTACAATTAGTGTGTCATCACTGATGCCCAACCTTACATACATGCTTTATAACTCAAAAAAACACCTTACTTGCTGCCAGAGTTGTAACCTTCTGGAGGTAGCAACATGGAACAGGTATGTACTGTATCTCTGTCTATGTAACTATCTAGCTCATTATGATGATCAGAAAGTTATTCCTATGGAGCAAGACTTTGGGATGATGTCAATCATTTTAAAAAGATAAAAAAGATATTTCAGTCTGATTAAATTGATAAAGGTTATTCCAATGGTTTATTTTAATTTACCTAGTTTAAGGAGAGTTTTCTGTCTGGTGGCGTTTCCTTTCTTCATACTGTGGTCGATGGCAAGCACTCTTATGAAGTGGGTAAGGTATTGACGAGTAAGCCAAGCGATTTTGGAAGGTAATAAAGACCATTTTATTGTCTTTTTAATGCAATTATGGCATGTCAAGCAAACAAAGTGTGTCTTCTTCTCATTACCGATTAACAGTCCAGCATAGAAATGAATGAATAGTGTTTTTTTGTCATTTTTTTTTCTTTAGAAAAGGAGACAAGCTGCTGAAGATAAACAATGTTGAAACTCAGCATTTGACTCCGAAGAAGGTTGCCAGTATGCTAACCTCAGGGTCGCCAATGCTGGTGAGTAGCTTCTCTCTTTCACACACCACACACACACACACACACACACACACACACACACACACACACACACACACACACACGCACACACACACTCGCACAGCCCTAAGGCTGTAACGTTTCATTCGGGCGTTTATATATCTGTGCAGATTTCTAGAACTATTTCACACAGGTACACACACCCAGTCACACCCACTCATACACCCACACACTCCTAACAATCTGATTCGTTCGATTATTGTATGACATCAAAATAAAGCCGTGATTCAAACCAATTTTATGAATCAGCTCTCTGTCCACTAATCCATATTTACACATAATTTTGATTCAGTGCCAAGTTGATGCAGTCCATTTTCTTTTATTTTTTTCTAATTGTTTATAGTCAAGGTAAGGTACTGTAGAAATAAACAGATTCTAACTTTTGCCATAGGTTTTTTTGGAAGTGAGCCATGAATACTCTCACTCACTCACTCACTCACTCACTCACTCACTCACTCACTCACTCACTCACTCACTCACTCACTCACTCATTTTCTACCGCTTATCCAAGTCATGAACAAATGAACACTAAAAGAGAATGACTCAAATTAAGACTCCAGATAATGATTCCAAATAAAATTTCCTGTACAATGTGTTCATGTTGTGCATTTGTTATTATTAACATTACATTATATTTTATATAATGTTTTATTTATACTAATTCCTGGAAACACTTCAACATACACTCAGATGAGGAAATGCACTTTTTTATTTGCTTGACTTGAGTCAATGCATGAAGTTAGCAAGGAATTGACTACTGTATTACTGGGCTAAATCTTAGCTTACTCGTTAAAACAATAATTTAAGCTCAATCAAGAATTTTTACAGCTTCTATGGGAAAGGACAGAGGAAATGAAAGAAGCATTTGTTTGTGGCAGCGGTAGCAACATTTGGACTTTGTGTCAATTAAAAACAAGAAGTGGGCCTAACTGATGAGATTTGTTTCCCCATATGTCTCCCTGTTTGTGCTTGTGCTGAGGACGATTTGGGTCTGGTTCCATTTAATTTTTGATGTACATTTTTACAATATGACTTCTGATATGTATTTTGGGTTTCTGAGGTGAGGAGTTTGACGTAGGCAGTATGATGGGGATGATTGTGATCAAGTCATTGCGCATTGGTTTCTGTGGTACAGTATTACTGTTCCTATTGCATTTGGGGGACATCCTTTCAGGTTAATCATGTAACTACTGCATTCTCTCGTCTTTCCTTATCTGAGAGAATGTTGTGAAATCTTGTGAGGACACTTGTCTAGAGACAATCAGTGAACTTTCTTTGAACTTTAGTGAACTGCTTTGTAGCTTTTTGCATTCGAGTGTTGTTTTATAATGTTGTTTCTGAGAATTTTAGGGAGAAAGCGTTCACTTACTGTATACCATGAATGATAGTAATTGTGAAATGGCATCTTTATATCTTTGACTGCATTTTTGAAAATGATTTATTCCCATGTAAACTTCCTGATTTATGCAGATGATGCACCAGGCAAGTATTGATAGTGATGAAAAGAAGAAATACCCAGGGTTTGATAGCATGAGACCCTTCCACAAGGAAACTAGCACTTTAAACTTCACTCTGGCCATGGTTCGCGAAACATGTCTGAATGAAGAGGAAGAAAATCCACAGGTGCCTGAAGATTCTGAATGGAAGTGTAAGGAGAACAAATACGATACTTTCTCTGACGAAGAAATGCTGCTTGTGTCTATGACTAACACAAGTGTAGCAATTGTGCAAGCAAGAGGATGCAGTGAGCAAGACCCCTGCAGCAGTTGTGGTGGTAAAGGATGCACCTTCAATGATGTTGTCATGGCTAGTGTGCAGAGCACAGTCTCATCTGGTGAGGACTAAAGAAAAGACTCTTGCAGTCAATTTTTTTTGTTGTTTTAGTAAAATGATTCAGTGCTTCATTTAGTTCTGTTTAGGATGTGTATTGGAGGGGATGTGGTAGCCTAGTGGTTAAAGTGTTGGACTACTGATTGGAAAGGTCATGAGTTAAAATTCCAGGTCCACCAACCTGCCACTGCTGGGTCCCTGAGCAAGGCCCTTAACCTTCAATTGCTCAGTTGTATAAACTGAAATAAAATGTAAGTCACTCTGTATAAGGGTGTCTGCTAAATGCCAGAAATGTAAATGTATTACACCAGTGGCCTTTTAACTATTACTACTAAAACAAGAATAACCAACAACAGCCATTCCACACTTCTGTAAAAGTTCTTTAAAATATTCACTTCAACAAAACCTTAACACATCTGCACTTTTGTAAATTTGCCAAAACAATTCTGCAACCGTATGATGTACTAACACAGTTCATATCCCAGTCAGTATCCCTCTCAGACTAGTCCTCTAGTGTACAGTATGTATGCATGTTGCTCATCCATCTTCTTTTTCTTCAGTTTGCACAGAATATGTAAAAAAAAATTTTGATTGTCAAGTGTTGATCCAGAGTTTACTGCAGAAAAATATCTGTGCCGAAAATATTCGTCCAGGAAAAGCGATGAGTAATTCCACCAAAGGTGAGTACAGGATCGAGTTCCAAATAACATGCATGGCTGATAAGTATAAAAAATGCACTATACTGCAAAAAAAGTATTGAGAACTCCACTGTGGGAAATCCACTCATTTTTTCTTTATCGAACTTGCTTTGTATACAATAACATTGTCATATCTGGGAGGCATTTCCAGTAAAGTGCAACTCTTAATGCTACAGCATACAAAGACTTTCTTATGTGCTATTTGGCAACACTTTGGTAAAGGCCCACAAAAAGGGTGCATTGGCCAGGTGTCCACATACATTTGGTCATATATGAAAATGTGTTACAGTACATTCAAGGCTTCACTGTAGAAGAAAAACTGCCAGGACTAACAATGCAAAATCATGCCAAGCTAGTTTGAATCTATTCCTATTAATTACTGTAGCTATTAACTGTTGTGGTTATATTTTCTACTGTATAGTGTATGAAATCATATTTAAAGCATGTGTATTGTCTCACAGCAAACATCACAATCTACTACTATTTATCTAATGCACAAGACGATTTCGATAAAGGTGTTCCTGTTGTTTTGAACTTCAGCGACTCAGCAACCTTTCTTAAATGCATATGCAAGAATGGCAGACCAGTTTTGACTTTGGAGGTAAGAAAGAATCTAATCCAAAATGTAGTAAAACAAGGAAATTCATAAATAATGCCTTATAAGTCCAATATCAAATGTGTAAAATGCACAGGGAGTCGTGTATTACAAATACTGTACAGTGGTGATCCTGAGAGCAGCGGACTATCATTGTTTAAGATTTGCACTACGTCTTGGAAGTTCAATAATGTCTGTGAAAATGGGAGAAATTGTTTAAAAGTGTCTGAAGAAGCGGTATGCGTGTTTGCAGGAGTGGGTGAGATTGGTCAAGTGTCTGCGCAAGTGGGCGGATTAGTCAGGATTGTCTTCAGCATTATGCAGAACTGGTCATGTGAAACCAGCATACAGTATAGACACCTAGGAGACTACTAAAACTGTTCAAGAGTGGGCAGGATTGATCATAAGTGTTTGCTAGATAGTGATGGGAAGTTTGGTTCTTTTCCGCTATCCGGTTCTTTTGGACAGTTCGTTTTAATGAACCTGTTCAATAATCCAGTTCACCAGTTCTTTTACGTCCTGACATAATGACGTAATTCACAATGACATCATGACGTGAATTCCTTCATCCCGCCGCTGCCGGCAGATATTATTACAATCAATTTAACACATTTGAAATGTTCATTGTAATCATAACTTTAAGTTGAATGCGTTTCTTACAACTTTTAGTTTCTTTTGCGACTAAAACACCCAGAACAGGCATTGATGTGCAAACGTGGGTGTTTTACGTGTCTTAAAGATATAAAGTTAATAAACTAATCTTCATCAACTTACAAAAACTTACAAAAAAGCATAATTTTGAAATGTTTCTTTTGCCCCACCAGTTGTTTCAAAAACTAATGTAACCGAGTTAAACACTTATACGTTAATAAGACATTAAATCGTAACCATTTCCATTTGTTGCTGTATCAGATCAATGATTTACGTATGTGCAGTAACAACAGCTCATCGGTTCTCAGTATGTCGGACGTGTCCGAAAGAAACAGGTCTCAGTTCAGTGTACTGATGATTCACTGTATCGGTTCAGTGTTTCACGCATACGCAGTATCAACAGCACGAGCTCACAGTTCTTTCAGCACAACATGTCTCAGTTCAGTGTACAGGAGTTACATATACTCCGGGATATTAGTTTATTTAGAGACGGAGGGGCTGTCAGGCATGACCGATAGTGAGTAACTTTAGTAACTTGTGGATCAGCGCTGACTCAAGACGCAAACTGTTTAGAACGAATCAGTCCGATTTGGTGAATTGGTTCATCCAGTTCACTAAAAAGACCCGGTTCAAAAGAACGATGCGTTCACGAACCGGCCATCACTACTGCTAGAATGGGTGAGATTCATCAAAAGTGTCTACAGAGGGTGGTTGGATTAATCAAGGGGGTCTGTAGCAAAGGGCAGAATTATTCCAGAGTGTCTCTGAGAGTGGGCAGTACTGGCTATAGAGGGTGGGGGGTTAGTTAAAAGTGCCTGGAAGAATGAGCGTAATTTATGCTGGATGTACTGCAATGGGCAGGATTGGTCATTAGTCTGTAGATTTGGGAAGAAGTTCATCAAATGTGACTTGTTCAACATTAACACAAGTTTGAGATTGAACCAATGGACTACAAAATTCAGTTGTGTTGGCTGTCTGTTTCAGTGCTGTGAGAATAGCAAGCTGCAGTCTATCTATAAGAATGACCCGAGCACATGGCCTTTTGTCTTCTACCTGAAAACTACAAAGGAAAATCATCGTCGCTTTGAGTCAGCCGCATACAGTGGTTGGTTCATCCACACAAAACCTTCTGGCATGGTGAACATGGACACAGGAACAAATTACAGCGAAAGTAACTTCTATGTCATCATACACTTAGGAAATTAATAAAAACATTTTAAAAAATTGAACCCATAAATCCGCATAAATATAGAGTTACCATCTTTCCTATCACATTATCAACCGAGTTATCCTTGCTTTTGTAATTATTAGTCATATATAGCATTTTTTTTATCAAAAGTAAATGGCTATTTTTACTTCAAGCTGATGTGCAACTTTTAACTGCATTTGCAGCATCAAGTAAATATGCATCATATCACAATTTCTGATTTTTCATGTTTTTTTTTTTTGAGATTCTTTGCTATATCCTCAGCAACAAATGTACCCAAAAATGTTTTATATAAAGTTTCGAAATGTTGCTTTTGTGCTAATGTGCTAATGTGTCTTTTTTTTTTAAGATAATGTTTTTATACCATTATGTATAATAGTATGGAATATTTACATCTGCTCAATTCTGTCATTATTTCATTTAGCCTATTCTATACTAATATTCTATGTTGTTGTTAATGACTTCCACAATAAAAGGATTGGAGGAGGATTTTCAGTGTTTTTCCACTTGAATGAAAAAATTCAGTTCAATTCAATTCAAGTTTATTTGTATAGCACTTTTTACAATTGACATTGTCTCAAAGCAGCTTTACAGAACATAAACATAGAACAAAAGGTTAATATAAAGAATAATATAAAGATTAATAGAGTGCAAAATTTAAGATTAATATTAGATATATTTAGTTCACAATGTGCATGTATTTATCCACTATGAGCAAGTCTGAGGTGACTCATGCAGCCTTGGCAAGGAAAAACTAGTTAGATACATGGGAGCTAAACCATTAAGAGCCTTGTATGTAAGCAACAGCAGTTTGTAATCAATTCTAAACTTAACAGGTAGCCAGTGTAGAGATGATAAAATTGGGGATATATGGTCATACTTTCTTGTCCTAGTGAGAACTCTGGCAGCTGCATTTTGGAATAACTGTAGCCTATTTATTAAAGATGCAGGACAACCACCTAGTCACGCAGTACAATAGTCCAGTCTAGACGTCATGAACGCATGAACTAGCTTTTCAGAATCAGATACAGACAGGATGTTTCTCAGCTTGGCAATATTTCTAAGGTGGAAGAAGGCTGTTTTTGTTGTATGGGCGATACGATTTTCAAAAGACAGGTTGCTGTCTAATATGTCACCCAGGTCTTTCACTGTCGAGCTACTAGTAACAGTACATCCCTCTAAATGGAAGTTGAATTGTGAGACTTTCTGTGTACTGGTTTTTGGACCAATATGTAGTATTTCTGTCTTATCGGAGTTTAAAAACAGAAAATTACAGCTCATCCAATCTTTTATCTCTGCGTTTTATAACGCACTGAATTAATTTGGACAATTTAGCTATTTCATCTGGTTTTGATGAGATGTATAACTATGTATCGTTAGCATAACAGTGGAAATTAATCCTTCTAATATAATATAATGTCTTCTAATAATGTTCCCTAACGGAACCATGTATATCAAGAAAAGCAGAGGTCCTAGGACTGATCCTTGAGGGACCCCATAATTAACTGGCAATGAACTGGAGGAGTCACCATTTAATTCTAGAACATGGTATCGATCAGACAGGTACTGTAGGACCTAAACCAACTTAAAGCCTGTCCATGAATACCTGCGTAATTTTGTAAGCAATCTACAAGTATGTTGTGATCTATAGTGTTGAATGCAGCACTAAGGTCAAGTAGAACTAATAGGGACATACAGTCTTGGTCCGAAGCTATGAACAAGTCATTTGTAACTTTTACAAGTGCAGTTTCTGTGCTATGGTGGGGCCTGAAACCTGACTGAAACTTTTAAAATATATTGTTCTCCTGTAAGAAAGAGCTCAATTGAACAGACACAACCTTTCCTAGTATTTTAGACATAAACGGAAGATGTGAAATAGGTCTGTAATTTGATAGTTCATTAGGATCTAAATTAGGTTTCTTAATGAGGGGCCTAATAACTGCCAACTTGAAAGATTTAGGGACATAACCTAAAAATAGAGAGGAGTTAATAATATTATGAAGAGACTCACCAGCTTTATGTAAGACTTTCAGTAATTTATTTGGAATGGGGTCTAGTGAACATGTTGTAGGTTTTAGCTGAAGTAATAAGCTTATCTAACTCTTCCTGTCCTGTACTTGTAAAGCACTGTAGCTATGAGTGTAGAGCTTTAGGTGAGACTGGGTCACAAGGTGCTCTCACCTGTTTGAACATCACCTATTTTGTTCCTGATGCTTTCAATTTTATCAGTGAATAATCTCATAAAATCCTCACTATTATATTATTAGTTTTTTTTAAGAACTGTGAAGAACTTTATGACAGCTAACTAGAGCAGAATTTGTTGTGATAGACTTAATGTTTATGAGCTCATATAACATAATAAGACTAACTGGAAAATTTCATCCAAATAAACCCACAAAGGAAAAAAAAACGAATCTTACATCTGTAACTTCAATACTTTCAATGTTCCATGTAATTTTCACTTCCCTTGTTTCCCTTTACATTCCTCACTGAGAAGTGTAGGCACGTTGTCACTGAAGTATTACTGCTTACATTTCTAGTTTCTATACAAGCTTCTGTGAAAACACCATTACTGAACCATCAAAATTTTTTAACATTGAATAAAAACATCTTAATGGGCTGTGCTAAGAGCACAGAAGAGAAAAAAAAGAGCAACTCTCTATCAACTATCCCTCTCCTTATTGATCTGTGGTTGACAGTTACATGCTTACATATTTGACCCCAAACGTTCTTATAACTATATGTTTTACATTCTGGCTTTTTTAAATTCAATTCAATTTCAATTTATTTGTATAGCACTTTTAACAATTTCCCGTTGTCCCAACGCAGCTTTACAGAAATATGGAAACAGAAAAGAGAGCGAGAGAAAAAGAAATAAATATATAATAATAAGAAGGAAAAATAAGAATAAAAATAAATAAGTGAATATATATATATATACATTTAAAGTTTAAAATTATTTTTTTAAAAATGATTAACTTAAAATTTAAAATACTATATATCTATCCCTATCCCTAATGAGCAAGCCGGAGGCGAGAAACTCCCTGAGATGATAAGAGGAAGAAACCTTGAGAGAAACCAGTCTCAGAAGGGAACCCATCCTCATTTGACACTCAACAGTAAATAGTGTAAATATAAATAATGTCCTTGCTACAACAGTTTATAATTGTGCAACCGAGAGCTCCTGAGGAACTAATTGGTCAACGTAAACTCTGAGTTCAGCACAGACCTAATTGCTGATAAAAGACCAGACTATACAGCTGACTGACACAAGATTGGATCAAAAATAGGCATGACAGTCTCCAGACGGCTTCATTCAATAAAGACTTCCTTTTTTTTAATAGTAAGCACAACTCTGGAATGAAATCGTATCACATGATATCACCCTATAAAACCAGAAGACTCTGAACTCTTGGCATAGCTGTTACAGTCTGCCTGAAGAACAACATGGAACAGGTAGAGTGCTGACTATCAGGGTCTATCTGTCTGTCTGTCTGTCTGTCTATCTATCTGTGTCTTTCTGTCTGTTGAGGTTAATCAAATGGTCTAAGGAAATGCTTACTTTATTTACTTTAATTAATTGGAACATTAGCAACAGCAAGGTTGTTATTAATTATTCGATTTTGTGTCTTTGAATTTTAGGAAAGTTCTGTAATTCTGTAAGATGATAGAACTGCACCTGATGATAGATGTTGTTGTAGAAATTACGTTATTTTCATTTACTTTATTTACCATCCAGTATCACCTAAATGAGGATTCCCTTCTGAGTCAGGTTTCTCTCAAGGTTTCTACTGTATCTCATATCATCTCAGGGAGTTTTTCCTGACCATCACCTCATAAATGTTAGAGATATATAGTATTTTAAATTTAAAATTAATATTTTTATTCTTTTTCTACACTTTTGTAAAGCTGCTTTTAGACAATTTGTACTGTTAAAAGCTGAATTGAATTGAATAAAATTGAATGATAAACCAAACCGGAACGCTAAGCTTAGGATCTCTAATGTTATTATGTCATTTAGATCCATTTAACACTTTGAATCACTAAAACAATTGAATTTAGTATAATCCCTGCACATATAATTCAGGTACACATATAATTTGTATTTAATTTGGTAACATTTGGAAATGAGAGCATGGTTTGTCTGGCAGCTGAGAGGTAATTTGCTACCTTTGATGTGGGAGTGTGACATGACCTGATATTTGTGCAGTTTCAATCTCATTCTGATTCTGAAATCACCAAAACTAGTTGAAATGTGATCTGTTACAGTAGAAATGACCCACAATTTTTTTAAGATTTATCTTTATGATTTCCATTTACATGTACAATTATTCACTACAACAAGATTTCAGTGCTAGATGTGCTAAAGAATATGACTTATAACTGCAATCGCAGATTGAACCTGATATCAGCCTAAATCCGTGAATTTCTTTTTCATGTTTGCAGATTATGCAGCAGAGTGTGAATGAAAAAAATAATGAATGTCTGGAGTCATACAAAAAGGAAAACATCTTCTTAGACTTCTGCTTCCTCGTGGATAGAGATGAAAAAGAAGAATATCCACTGAAACCAGAAGAATGTAGTACAGAAGGCAGCAGAGATGGCGAATGTTCTGTGGAAAGAGTGTGGTGTGAAAGCAGGAACTCTAGCATGACTTACACCATACAGTGTGGGATTACGTCAGGTGAGGCCTAAAGCTAAGGGTCCCATACATTTTTTTTGTTTGCTTAGCCAGCAGTACAGTGTTACAGTACCATTGTTGAACAAATAAATGAGGCTAAGAACCATCTGGAGAACCAATTGTAGAACAAAGCTTTATACTAAATACATCTGAAATAACTAAAACGTATGAACATACATAACCACCAAAATTCATTCTGCCCAAGGTCTGGAGGAGCTTTGTCTAATATTTATACTACCTTTAATATTTGTCTACTACCTCAAAAAACATACCTTCATTAACATGATAACAGTCAGATTTATTTGATTAGTTTCTCATGTCACCTTGTGATAGGTATTTTATAAATGTCATACCTGTTATCTGGACATTATCATCAACCCATGTGACCAAAGTTATCTTCTTTCTCAAACCCAAAAATGGAAATAATATAAATGTGACATGTAACTTAAAAAAATGATATTGTTCTCTACTGAACAATACTGAATTCTACTGAAGTTCCTCTATTCTACTGAATATATCTGTCAATCAAACTCATCTTAGGATATTTAGTCTATGAATTCATGTGGTCATAGAAACCTTTATTGTTGCCACATATACACAAATTAAAAAACATACATGCCACAATTCTTGTCTTTGCATATCCCAGCTGAGGAGGTTGGGTCAGAGCACAGGGAGAGCTATGATTTGGAGCAGTTAGGGTTATAGGGTCTTGTTCAATCGTAGCACCCAGCAACCCAGAGCCTTAACCACTGCCCCACCTTTTCATTGTTCAGTAGGGAAACAAAGGGTGAAGGGTGACTTCTCGCTTTTCTAAAGAATGAGCATGAGATTTACACAACTCTCAGAGTTCCAGCATAACAAAGACACTCACTCATCTTCTTCTGCTGGTGCCAGACAGCAAAGCACTTTTCCTTGCCTTTTGGAGCATTCGACAACTTCAGCTTCTGCAACCACACAGTGTCAGAGAAAGGACAATGAATAGACAGCACGAACCGTATAGTCAGTGAGCTTAATACAGTATGCTGCAGTCACCAATAAAATTTGGGCACTCATCATTGTGTGTCATCCGGCATGCAAGACTGAAAATTATTTCTGCATAGAAATTCAAATTTAAATTATATTTGTCACATTCACAACAGACGATGAATTTAACTGATCAAGAATTTGATTCATTCATAAGACCTTTCTGTGATATGAGGACTTTCACACTTGTCACACTTTCTTTCTCATGGGGAACTACATTTTATTTTTTTATTTGTGACACTTCCTCAACTTCTCAGAAAAAAAAATCAATGGGGAATTATTGTGATGTATTCTTTTTTTAGGCTTCCCACATTAGGGGTTAGGATCATATGATTACGCCTCCACTTATACACAGTGAGAATAGAGTACACAGAAATCTCCAGCTGGCCACGATAAATAAAAAAGCTTACCCCTTATTCCTAGTCAGATATGGTAGATCTCATACGGCATATATCAAAACATCACAAAAAATTCTGGGACTATTTAGGTTATTAGGTATTAAGATTATTTAGGTATTTTTATTTTATTTTATTTAGGTATTGTTGCAAACAATACCATTTTCTAAAGTGGTTTAAGAAGACTACATTACTATGATACTTTCTAAAGTCTGAACAGTTAGAATACAATACATTATATTCAAGGAAGATATTTGTGTTTAATACAGTATTCATGTTGAATTAACCAGCTACGCACTGCTTGAATGAGTTTACATTGCAAGTGAATATGTGTGCAGTGACATTTTTTATGGGATTTTTTTCCCTTCCAGTTGATAGACGTCAGGTTCTGATCCAGAGTTTAGGCCAGACAATCATCCGTCCTGATTTTTTCCAGGCTTGCGTGAATAAATCCAAATCTGGTAAGATAGTAAATCTTCTTCTTCCTCTACTTTCGGATTTTCCCATTAGGGGTCGCCACTGTGAATCATTTGTTTCCTCCTAATTCTATGCTCAGCATCCTCTACTCTCGCACCAATAACCTTCATATTCTCTTTTAACACATCCATATATCTCCTCTTTGGCCTTCCTCTTGACCTCATACCTGGCAGCTCCATCTCCAACATCATTCTACCAATATAACCATCTTTCTCCTCTGTACATGTCCAAACCATGTCAATCTAGTCTCTCTGACCTTGTCCCCAAACAGCCAACCTGAGCTGTCCCTTTGATGTGCTTGTTCCTAATTCTGTCCATCCTCATCACTCTTAAAGAGGACCTTAACATCCTCATCTCTGCTATCTCAATCTCTGCCTCATGTCTTTTCCTCGCTGCTACAGTAGTCTCTAACCCATACAGCAGAGCTGATCTCACTACTGTCTTGTACACCTTCCCTTTGATTCTTGCTGACATATTTCTGTCATACAACACTCCTGACACTTTTCTCCACCCTCTCCACCCTTCCTGCACTCGCCTCTTTTCCACACTCCCCGTCACACTGGATGTTTTACCCCAAATATTTAATCTCCTGCACCTTCTTGACCTCAAGTACCTGTATTGTTCTTATTATTGTTCTACTTCCCTCCCTGTTCATAGTAGTAGTAAATCGTTATCAAAATTTTGAATGACACATGGCCAGATGTATTATGTTGTTTGTGTGTTAATTTTCAAAATTAAACGCAGCGCATATGTAAGCGTCATGTCACTATGACACCAGTAAATAATAGAAGTCACAGCTGACCAAGAAAAATGTAATACATTGATGTAAAGTATTCTGTACACAAGCATCTTTTCGATTTATATCAGTGAGAAATTAATGGACATGCAGTACATCTATCTGGTCTTCAGGTTTGTCTTAATAGTGCCACAAAATGATTTGGTATTGAACTGAATAGAACTGCTATATTTAATGTGCATTGTCCTTTGTTACTGTGTTTTTCCTGTTATTTATAATGCAATTTAAGTTTTGCATGTTGTCTGTGTTTTAGAGAGGATGACAATATTCTACTACAAGTCAGAGATAGAAGGCCTGAACGGCCTACCTGTCGTGTTAAAATTTAGCGACTCAAATCATTTTCTTAAGTGCACAGAGCAGAACAGCAAAGCAGTTCTCACCATTGAGGTAAGGTTCAAAATTGTTTAGATGTTTACCTCAATGATTTTTGTTTAGCAGGTTTACCTCACACCTCTGTAGTTGAGAGTTCAGGGGTTTTCTTGGAGTACTCTGGTTTCCTTTCCCTAACTGTTTACAAAAATCATAAGTTGCAGGTCAACCAAACTGACCTATTGTGTTGAATATTATGTTTCAGTGCTCGGAGCATGACAGACTGAAGACTATCTGTAAGAATGACAAAACCACATGGCCTTTTGTCTTCCTATTCTCAACTACGAAGGAGAACTTTTGTCGCTTTGAGTCAGCTGCCTGCAGTGGCTGGTTCATCCATACAAGGCTAAATAGGGTGTATGTAGGTTCTAGCCAAGACACACAATGGGAAGAAAATACTTTTCAAATTATCAATGTATAATAAGTCTTCAACCCTAGTAAATAGACTTTACTATTCAGAGTTCATGTGAAGAGCTGTGTTGAAAACAGTATGAGATCAGTATGTATACATCCTTATACCTCAGCTTCTTAATTCTCAGTATATTGTTATTTCATTCTCATGAGTGTATCTTCACTTTTGTTTCATCAACCCTGAGATATGTTTTCAGAATTATTTTCAGTTACAGAAACTGATTCTGTATGTTTTGAAAGTATTAAAATATAATTTTCCAGATATTGATATCTATTCAATTTACTATAAATTATATAATTCTAAAATAACGTAGTGCTTCCAGTCATGGACCTAATTAAACCTTGCCAAGATTGCTTTATGGCCTATTTAAAACCCTATGTAAATAAATGTTTAAATACAGCAAATCACAGGGTACAGTATCTAGTGTTGATGTCACTAGGGCAAAATTTTAAGGTCATAAAAATGTATGTTTATTTTTTGTTTGTACAAGTGTAGGTTAAGTCATAAAAAGTAATGTTGTTAATTTTTTACACAGGTGTAAGTTCTTAAGGAATAATGTTCTAGATGTTAATAGTCTTATGTGACACAAACACAGAGTCTCAGGTAATAAATGTTAATAAGACTACACGTTAATTACTTTCTCCACATACACACATAGACAGAGGTTCATTAAGAGCAGTGTTCTTTTTTTCGTCCTACATGTTTAAGTTAAGTTGCATACGGAAGGGTTATTAAGTGTTTTATTCTCATTTGTTTATACAGGTGTATGTTAAAAGTTCAATAATGTTCTAGATGTTTAACATTTCTTATGTGACAAACACACACAATAAGGAAATAAATGGAAATAAAACTATATGTTAATTACTTCCCTGCGCACACAGAAACACATAGTTATTTATACTCACAACTTAACATAATGCTCTATATAATTGTGTATGTGACAAATAAAAATCTTGAATCTTGAATCTTAACACAGGTCTCTGTCCAGAGCGTCATACAAATTGCTTTGAAGTCTTTATTAAAGAATTCTCTGATTCACCAGGTTACAAACTTAGGATTTCAACTTAAAACTCTGTTCAGGGTTTTAGTTTTTCAAAATATAAACATGAAATAAACAGTGAAAATAATAAGTGCTAGCTTACACACACACACACACACACACACACACACACACACACACACACACACACACACACACACACACACACACACACACACACACACACACCAATACACAAAAGAAAATTTTCTAACTTTCCTTAAAATATTAATTTGTGTAAAGATAAACAACACTAATGAATGAATGTAGGCAAATGATAATATCCACAAATCGGTGAATGTGGAGAGAGGAAAACACAAATAAGCAAATTCTTGTCTGGTTATATGAAACAATTCCTTATTCATCATTGCAAATTTAAAGAACAAAAATTGTTTGTGTCTGTTTCTTTTGATAATCACTTAATTTAAGATACCTAGTTTGTAAACCCCCGCTATAACTAAGACAACCCAACCAAATGAAATAATAAGTAGATTTAATTTTTGTTTCTTTTGAACGGATTAATAGCACTCCCCCCATTTTCCCTGCCTGGCTTTCATAATCTCAATCAACATGCAAATATAGAATTTTGTATACATGTCGGTAATGTACAGTATGGTGAGTAAAAATCTCCTAATTACCCTGAACATTATTCATCTTTCCTTTATAAACACTGGGTTCTTGAGGTATCTCTCGGTTATCATATTCAGATCAATTTCAATCTCAAAATCAAGCCCTCTCAAAGCTGCACGGTACATGTGATATACAATACTTATGATTCTGTTCTATATCTATGCCATTATTATGAAACTATCACCACAGTCATTTATTTACTTTCTAACTATATGTTGATCTAATTTAGGAGATGCTTTTGTCCCATGCATCTGAAATATTGCTGATATCCTATAAAGAGAAAGTAATTAAGTACTGTGGTGACAAGGATTCAAAGAGCCACAGTCATGCAGGAAAAAGTCCTATTTTCATACCTGGCACTAAACTAAAGCTCTCACCTCTTACTACTGAAGTGAACCAAGGGCCCACCCTATACGTGGGCTACTTTGCATTTCCCATGGCTAAAGGTAATAAGTAACTAAATGAGTAAAGATAATAATTAAACGTACCCCAAAAATTCCATCAATTTAATATAACAAATATAATGGAAATTTGATATATGTTTATCTTTAATTGAGAAACTAAAAATAATTATTGTAATATCCCAATAATTTCACTTGTAATATCACTTCCTGTAACTGATTTAAATCTAATTTCATATGACAATGCAATTGAATATGATAAGTGGTGGGATTGTGTTCATACAGATGAAGATGAGTGTTCTGTTTTGAGTTAAGGCGATCATCCCTGCACTCAGATCTGCTACAACACCATAATGGGCTAACCTTAGTGCATGCCTTCATGGCTTCAAGCGTGTATGCTGAACAGCACATGTGTTTGTGAATTTTACGTTGAACAAGATTTTAAAACAAGTGATCCTGGTCATGACACGACATCTTTTAATAATTCTGTATTTATCCTGACTTTCCCGCATGATGACTACGCATGTCATTTTGCACTCTCTCTCTAAGCAAAATGACTCATTGCTTCCACTGAACAAAATTATACATGCTTCACTAAATGTAAAGATTTAATTAGAAGTTAAATATATATAATCATTTCTTTCAAAAATGTAAAAAAAAACCTAATTAATAACAAAAAACCTTAATAAAAATACTTTGTACATATAAATGGGACCAAAGCACTTTTTATTATTGTCTAAAGTTTCCTGTTCTGTTGTTTTCCTAAATATTTTAATCTCTGGCAAACTGGAATTGACTACACTTCCCACTACATCCCGCTCAACCTAATCATGGCGCCAGCTGTTCTCCATCAGCTGACGCGCTTAAATAAGGAAAAGATTCATTCCGATTACAGGGCCTACTGTAGAAAGAGACCTGTATCGTTATTTTCGTCACTACCTCCCCGTGTCGGGAATGGGTAATTTGCGCGCCTGCTGCCTTCCTTGGATGCGACTTGCTTCTGCAGTCATTCCGAGCGTTTCCCGATTGTCTGTTCTGATTGTTTTTGATCCTGTTTCTGTTATTTGTTTCTCTGATTCTCTGCTGCCTGCCCTGACCTCCCGCCTGTTCTTCGATTCCGATCTGCCTGTCTCTGACATTGTGTTTGCCGTGCTTGACCCTGCCTGTCTGTTCTGCCTATTTAAATAAACGCTGCAAATGGATCCTTACCACTCCACCTCGTTACAGCCAGCTCTTGCCTCCCTATTTTTAAGTTCAATTTCAAGTTCAAGTTCAAGTTATCTTTATTGTCATTCCGCTACATGGTGAGACATGCAGTGGAACAAGGTGTCATGTCTCACAGCTCAACAGTGCAACATACATACAGACATAAACAACAACGAAGCAGGGGGCAGGTACGGACTATGCCATCAGTACAATAAATACACTCAAGAAATAAATATAAATATGTAGACTAAACAATGCTTCCCTTGATATTGTACATGTGCAACAGGAGGCATTCAATGTCAAGTAGCTGGTAGCGGGCTAGTGCAAGATGCAATGTGCAACACAGGCATGCAAACATGTGTATTGTCTGTCCGTTTTAGTTTTTGATGTGCCAGAGTGCTGATGCTGTGGTGAGTGCGACTGGTGGCGGTGACTGGTGGGTCACGTCACAGGAGGGAGGCCTGTGTATTTTCAGGGGTGGCAGTGGAGGTTTGAATTCAGGGCTCTCACACCTTGGGAGAAGAAACTGCACGATATACGATATGCATATTATTTGATAGGGGTTTGCTCACCTGTTCTGATGTAATGTTTAACTAGTTGACATTTCCCAGCATTCTGCTCGGAGAAGCTGAAGATGTCATTGTATTCCAACAGCGATGCTGAGAGTATCTGATCCTGAAATAGGTGACTCATCCATCGGCACAGGAGGTATTACTCTGGAAGTGGTTGCTGCAGCTATGTCAACAAACTTGATTCAATAAAATTGAATAGCAATTAATCCTAGTTAATGGCATTTTGCTCTGAGCACAGGATCCAGACCAGCCAAGAAACTATGAAACTTTTTCTCCTTTTGGGCCTTATCACCGTACTCTAGAAAAGCCTCGTCCACCAGATATCTAGTTAAACCTGCAAAACTGCAGCACTAAAAGCTTTGCTTACCAAAACTGCCCTACAATCACCCTGATTGCCTGAATATATACTGTATATGAATACCCTGAATATATAAATTCATATTGCACAAAAGCATTATATTGCATAATATTGTTATTTGCACTACCATGCACTTCTCACACTATATGTACATAACTGATCTGTCATATACTCTGTATTCATATTTACTATTCATACTGTCTATATTGTATCACATCGTCTGCATTGTCTTGTATGGTCTGTATTATCTTGTCTTGTATAGTAAGTATAGTGCTATTTATGCCTGTACTTCAAACAGCTAGAACCAATTTCCTTGTGTGTGATTCTGATTCTAATGTCGTTGGTACATTTTCAGGCAAATACTTCCACTTGCACGGCCTGTGCGGGTGATCAGCACTAACATGCCACACGTGTGCACACCGCTATTTAAACCCCAGAGTTTTGTCATACAGCGGAGTGGTATAGGCACTGAGATGTCATTTCCCTAGATACAATACCCCTACGCCATAGTGCCTGATATTCATTTGTTTGGTGCAGGCTTTAGAGAAGTTTTATTGAGGTCCAGGTTTAGCTGTAGGGTTATTTTCTCCACACTTGAAAGCATCATAAAACACTCAAATACTAATGGTCTTAGTATAGAGAGTAATTATCCTCACTTGACCAATTAAATTAGCCGTGATGATAGGGGCATTTCTTGTTGTGTCCAACCCATGCATTTTAACCAGGGAGTCTTTTAAGCTAAGATTGTTCTTTGTGTCGGGTAGGAAATAATGATGAGTATGGTGAATTTATCAGTGTTTTTGCTAGTCTAGTCAGTTTCTGTGCACTTTCGCTTTTACCCCAGATAGAGAAGTGGTAGTATCCGGTTGCGCCAAGCTCGATTATCGAAGCGAAATCTTTTCACCCTATTTATCCATATCTGCACAGTACTATTCTCCTTTCTGCCTATCCCTCAACAGAGACAGCACTAGTTAAAGTACTAAATGAGCTCCAGCTGACCTTTCATAAAGGTTGTTTCTCTTTGTTTATGTTCCTTGACCTTAGAGCAGCTTTTCACACTAATGATCATATTATACTCTTTGATGGACCAGAAAATGATGATGGAATTATAAAACAGCCCTCTTCTAGATCATAGGCTATTGATTATGATCAGTAAGATGTAAATAGAAACTTCACTGTGTAATAAATAAGGTTTGATATTTTACAAGGTTCTGCTTTCAGCTCAATGATTTTTGTTTCTTTCTATATGTGTAAAATTATTCATAAACATTGTATTAGCTTAGCTTCCACTGTTTTGCTGATGACACAGATCAAATCCAGTTGTGAGGCATCATAAAGAAATTATAGAGGAATGTGTAAAGGATATCAGTCATTCTGGGTGGCCTTTAAATATCATGTGCTACAACACAAGCTCCAGTTAGTCCTGCAGCTTAGGTCCTTACTAGAACTAGAAGATATAACCACATCACCCCTATCTTATCCATGATTTATTGGTTCCCACTAAAGAAGAAACTTCTATAACGAGTTCTTATTCGTATATTTTTGTAGTATGTTAATTGTAGTTGACTTCATGCTTTTATAGCATCAAATGTTTTAACTTGGTTGATTTAATTCAGGGGGGCACGGTGGCTTAGTGGGTAGCACGTTTGCCTCACACCTTCAGGGTCAGGGTTCGATTCCCGCCTCCGCCTTGTGTGTGCGGAGTTTGCATGTTCTCCCCGTGCCTCGGGGGTTTCCTCCGGGTACTCCAGTTTCCTCCCCCGGTCCAAAGACATGCATGGTAGGTTGATTGGCATCTCTGGAAAATTGTCTGTTGTGTGTGTGTGTGTGTGAGTGAATGAGAGTGTGTGTGTGTGCCCTGCAATGGGTTGGCACTCCGTCCAGGGTGTATCATGCCTTGTTGCCAGATGATGCCTGAGATAGGCACAGGCTCCCTGTGACCCGAGGTAGTTCGGATAAAGCGGTAGAATATGAGTGAGTGATTTAATTCATTTATTTAAACAGTACAAGCTCCTTATTTGTAAATGCTTTCTATACACTTATACATTCTGTCAAATGTTCTATGTAAGCATTTTCAGAAAAAGCAGCTGACTACTAACCACAGTTCTATGAGGGTTGATGGTAAGCTTGTGGCCTTGATTCTCTTTTGCTGAACTATTTTTAGTTTTATATACAGACACTTATTGCACATACAACACATTAAAATACTGTAAAGTCACATGTTTGTAATGTAAAAAGAAATACACTCATTTAAAATAAGTCTCTCTTCAAGTATTTGGGTTGCTAAATCATTAAGGATTGTCAATAAAATTTGCTACTGCCCACAAAGCTGAAAAATGTGGAAATAATAAGAACAATGACTGTAAATGTTGTTCATGTTGTTCATGATCTGGCCAAATCATGTGAGTGTATTTTCTTCACCATGGAAATAGTTCTTCTCTAATACATTGCAGGTGTCTTCCAGGACTTCAGTACGGTGGCCAAGAAGTGCAAAACACATTAACAAATCCGAAAACAAAACAACAAATCCGAAAACACTTTAACAAATATTAACGTGTTTTCGGATTTGTTGATGTGTTTTTTGATTTGTTAATTTGTTTTCAGATTTGTTAATGTGTTTCTTCTGTGTAAAAGGTTTCATATATAAATGGCACACTGAAAATCAACTTAAAATTAAAAGTACTGAAGGAATAACACACACACACACACACACACACACACACACACACACACACACACACACACACACACACACACACACATACATAGCCATGGAACAACTGAGCAACAACATACAGAAAATAAAATCTGGATGTGAATAACCTGAAATAAAGCTGATAAAATGAAATGCTGATGAAATTAAATGACGAAATCTGATACTCGTGTTTTGCATTTAATGGGGTGTTTGTGTTCTTGAGCAGCTTCATGCATTTAATCATGCAGTCCTCGAGCGATGGTGACTCATGCAGTCATTATTTTTCTCATTGCTGCATTTGAAATCTTTTTTTTTGTTTGAACGTTTTTTTGTTTTTTTTTAGAACGCTTTACCTCAATAATATCATTGCATTAGAACTGGCATGGTAATGAGTTAAAAAGCACTGTAAAGCTAATGCCAAAAAGATTGACTGGTCACCAAAGATTCACTAAGACAGAGATCTAAAACTAGTCTCAAATGTTTGATTGGCTGGGGGAGACGAGGTCAGAATTAGTTTTTCATACACTGTCTACACTTAGACTTTCCATTCATTTGCCACAGATTATGGACTAGCAACTTTGTTTAAAATCTAGACTAGTGTAGCATTGGAACGGTAGGTAAAATAATAATAATAATAATAATAATAATAATAATAATAATAATAATAATAATAATAATAGTTATTATTATTATTATTATTATTATTATTATTATTATTATTATTATTATTATTATTATTATTATTATTATTATGGATGCACCAATGTAATAATAATAATTAGGGATGCACCGATATAATAATAATAATAATAATAATAATAATAATAATAATAATAATAATAATAATAATAATACATCGGTGCATCCATAATAATAATAATAATAATAATAATAATAATAATAATAATAATAATAATAATACATCGGTGCATCCATAATAATAATAACAATTATTATTATTATTATTATTATTATTATTATTATTATTATTATTATTATTATTATTATTATTAGGGATGCACCAATCCGATATTTCGGATCGGTATCGACGCCGATCCAAGCATTTTGAGTGGATCGGGTATCGGTGGTGCGTGACAAATCCGATGCCCGTGGTGGTTGATTACTCTCTCATCACTCACTCATTTTCTACCGCTTATCCGAACTACCTCAGGCGTCATCGCTCATCAAGGCAGGATACACCCTGAACGGAGTGCCAACCCATCGCAGGGCACAGACACACGCTCATTCACTCACTGGTTGATTAATGAACAGCAAACATAGACTATTGCTTGAACTTCTAAGAAAAATACACTTATATATTAAATTGCATTAATGAAAATAAATATAATAAATTTTATAGGAAATATGCGGCAGACAGGCACGTTTAGCAGGCACCCTTTCCAAGTATTTTACGCTTGATTCAGCAGAGAGTAGCACTGCAAATTGTAATGTCTGTGAAGCCAAAGTTTGAGAGGTGGACCGTGGATGTAGTATTTCGATTTCCAATATGACAAATGTAATCAAGCATCTTCAGAAGCATCATGCAAAATAACACATGGAGTTCGCGCAAGTTAAGCGGAAAACGGATGATCCGTCAAAGCAGATGACACTGACGGATACCCCGTCTCCGCCCACCAAACCCCCGACTAGCCCCAGGAAAATTTCCCCGAGAGGGCGCGGAGGTGAGTGTCGGTGAGTGTCGCCTGCGGCACGGAAGGTAAGCGGAGAATCCTGAAACAGGTTTATGTCATTGGTGACGTCTATATACTTAGACATGGTTGTTCCGTTGGTTGTTGTAATGTTGCATTGCGCTTTTTTTTTTTTTTTTTGATGAGTGCAAGGTTTACTGTTTAATACATTTTGTTTGCTACTGCATTAATACTTTTTTTTAAGGTTTCTCGTGTTTTCATTTTTCATCCAGTAATGCATATTTTTGTATTTGTTTACCAGAAACAAATAAATTTAAATGAGTTGTATAACTAAATGAGTTGTATAGCTAATGAGTTGTATAACTAAATGAGTTGTATAGCATAACTAAATGAGTTGTATAGATTCTTTAGTTTTAAAGGTAGAAAAGAACACCGATGTTGGATACTGGTATACTCTGGTATCGGAATCGGATCGGAGAGAAAAAGTGGTATCGGTGCAATCCCTAATAATAATAATAATAATAATAATAATAATAATAATAATAATAATAATAATAATAATAATAATAATAATAATAATAATAATAATAATAATAATAATCATTATAATAATAATAATAATGATTATTATTATTATTATTATTAGTAGTAGTAGTAGTAGTAGTAGTAGTAGTAGTAGTAGTATTATAGAGATGATCCATCCATCCATTTTCTACCGCTTATCCGGGGCCGGGTCGCGGGGGCAGCAGTCTAAGCAGGGATGCCCAGACTTCCCTCTCCCCAGACACTTCCTCCAGCTCTTCCGGGGAATACCGAGGCGTTCCCAGGCCAGCCGAGAGACATAGTCCCTCAAGCGTGTCCTAGGTCTTCCCCGTGGCCTCCTCCCGGTTGGACATGCCCTGAACACCTCCCCAGGGAGGCGTCCAGGAGGCATCCGAAACAGATGCCTGAGCCATCTCCGCTGACCCCTCTAAATGTGGAGGAGCAGCGGCTCTACTCTGAGCTCCTCCCGAGTGACTGAGCTCCTCACCCTAACTCTAAGGGTGCGCCCAGCCACCCTGCGGAGGAAACTCATTTCGGCCGCCTGTATGCGGGATCTTGTCCTTTCGGTCATGACCCAAAGCTCATGACCATAGGTGAGGGTAGGAACGTAGATCGACTGGTAAATAGAGAGCTTTGCCTTGCGGCTCAGCTCTTTCTTCACCACAACAGATCGGTATATCGACCGCATAACTGAAGATACACCGATCCGCCTGTTGATCTCCCGCTCCATCCTTCCCTCACTCGTGAACAGGACCCCAAGATACTTAAACTCCTCCACTTGAGGCAGGAACTCTCCACCAACCTGAAGAGGGCAAGCCACCCTTTTCCGGCTGAGAACCATGGCCTCGGACTTGGAGGTGCTAATTCTCATCCCCGCCGCTTCACACTCGGCTGCAAACCGTCCCAGTGCATGCTGAAGGTCCTGATTTGAGGAAGCCAACAGGACAACATCATCTGCAAAAAGCAGAGACGAAATCCTGTGGTAGCCAAACCTGACTCCCTCCGGCCCCCGACTGCGCCTAGAAATCCTGTCCATATAAATAATGAACAGGACCGGTGACAAAGGGCAGCCCTGCTGGAGTCCAACATGCACCGGGAACAAGTCTGACTTACTGCCGGCAATGCGAACCAAACTCCTGCTCCGGTCATATAGGGACCGGACAGCCCTTAACAGAGGGCCCCGGACCCCATACTCCCAGAGCACCCCCCACAGGTCATCACGAGGGACACAGTCAAATGACTTCTTCAGATCCACAAAACACATGTGGACTGGTTGGGCAAACTCCCATGAACCCTCCAGCAACCTGGTGAGGGTATAGAGATGGTCCAGTGTTCCACGACCAGGACGAAACCCGCATTGTTCCTCCTGAATCCGAGGTTCGACTATCGGCTGAATTCTCCTCTCCAGTACCCTGGCATAGACTTTTCCGGGGAGGCTGAGGAGTGTGATCCCCCTATAGTTGGAACACACCCTCCGGTCCCCCTTCTTAAACAGAGGGACCACCACCCCAGTCTGCCAGTCCAGAGGCACTGTCCCCAACCGCCACGCGATGTTGCAGAGGCGTGTCAGCCAAGACAGCCCCACAACATCCAGAGACTTAAGGTACTCAGGGCGGATCTCATCCACGCCCGGTGCCTTGCCACTGAGGAGCTTCTCAACTACCTCAGTGACCTCAGCTTGGGGGATCGACGAGTCCACAACCGAGCCCTCCGCCTCTGCTTCCTCAATGGAAGACATGTTGGTGGGGTTGAGGAGATCCTCGAAGTACTCCTTCCACCGTCCAAGGATGTCACCAGTCGAAGTCAGCAGATTCCCATTCCCACTGTAAACAGTGTGAGCAGGGCACTGCTTCCCCCTCCTGAGACGCCGGACGGTTTGCCAGAATTTCTTCGAGGCCAACCGATAGTCCTTCTCCATGGCCTCACCGAACTCCTCCCAGACCCGATTTTTTGCCTCTGCAACCACCCGGGCTGAAGCTCGCTTGGCCCTCCGGTAACTATCAGCTGCCTCCGGAGTCCCCGGAGCCAACCAGGCTCGATAGGACTCCTTCTTCAGCTTGACGGCATCCCTTACTTCCGGGGTCCACCACCGGGTTCGGGGATTGCCGCCACGACAGGCACCGGAGACCTTACGGCCACAGCTCCGTGCGGCTGCATCGACAATGGAGGTGAAGAACATGGTCCACTCGGACTCAATGTCTCCATCCTCCCTCGGGATCTGGTTGAAGCTCTGCCGGAGGTGAGAGTTGAAGATCTCTCTGACAGGAGACTCTGCCAAACGTTCCCAGCGGACCCTCACAGTACGTTTGGGTCTGTCAAGTCTGTCCAACTTCCTCCCCTGCCATCGGACCCAACTCACCACCAGGTGGTGATCAGTTGACAGCTCCGCCCCTCTCTTTACCCGTGTGTCCAAGACATACAGCCGGAGGTCAGATGAAACAACCACAAAGTCGATCATCGACTTCCGACCTAGGGTGTCCTGTTGCCATGTGTACTGATGGACACCCTTTTGCTTGAACATGGTGTTTGTTATGGACAAACTGTGACTAGCACAGAAGTCCAATAACAGAACACCACTTGGGTTCAGTTCGGGGGGGGGGCGTTCCTTCCAATCACGCCCCTCCAGGTGTCACTGTCGCTGCCCACGTGAGCGTTGAAGTCCCCCAGTAGAACGACGGAGTCCCTGGTCGGGGCACTTTCTAGCACCCCTCCCAGAGACGGCAAGAAGGTCGGGTACTCTACACTGCCATTTGGCCCATAAGCACAAATAACAGTGAGAGACCTCTCCCCGACCCGAAGGCGCAGGGAAACGACCCTCTCGTTCACTGGGGTGAACTCCAACACATGGCTGCTGAGCTGGGGGGCTATGAGCAAGCCCACACCAGCCCGCCACCTCTCACCGCGGGCAACTCCAGAGTAGTAGAGAGTCCAGCCTCTCTCGAGGAGTTGGGTTCCAGAGCCCAAGCTGTGCGTGGAGGCAAGCCCAACTATCTCTAGTCGGTATCTCTCAACCTCCCGCACCAGCTCAGGCTCCTTCCCCCCCAGCGAGGTGACATTCCATGTCCCTAGAGTCAGATTCCGTGTCCGGAGATTGGGTCGCCGAGGCTCCCGCCTTCGACTGCCACCCAATCCACATTGCACCAGCCCCTTACGGTTTCTCCTGCAGGTGGTGGGCCCATAGGAGATCGGCCCCACGTGCTCCTTCTGGCTGAGCCCGGCCGGGCCCCGTGGGGTAAGACCCGGCCACCAGGCGCTCGCATGCGAGCCCCAACCCCGGGCCTGGCTCCAGGGTGGGGCCCCGGTTGCGCCATACCGGGCGATGTCACGGACCTTGCTTTAATTTTCTTCATAAGAGTTTTTGAACCGCTCTTTGTCTGGCCTGTCACCTAGGACCTGTTTGCCTTGGGAGACCCTACCAGGGGCAGAAAGCCCCAGACAACATAGCTCCTAGGATCATTCAGGCACGCAAACCCCTCCACTACAATAAGGTGGCGGTTCAAGGAGGGGATATAGAGATGATCATCTTTATTTATGTCCAGTTTACATTTACATCTTCTTAAAAAAAAAAAAATAATAATTAAAAAAAAAAACTTGATTTATTTATTTTTATTTTTATTTTTTTCCCCCCAACTTAAACACTGTGGTTCACACCTGCTTCTGCTGTATATGTCAATCAGAATACTAGGAACGCTAAATAAATACAGTAGATAGTGGCTATGCATTTCTTTTAAACCCCTAGAACACACAATGGTGAAAACACGTCATTGTTCCGCAAGTGCAAGTGAGCCGCAGTCTGCCTGAACCTCACATCATGTTTTCAGATCATTAAATTGAACAAGCTGCACACTGAGAATCACTGCACACTACATTCACACTGAAAAATATGTGATCCTTACTCATGCAATAGAAGCTGCTTTTAAGTTTATCAAGTGGATGAATATCATCTGTGGAAAAAAATAGATGGGGAAAAGTAGTAGTAAATCGGAGAGTGCAAGTAGAAGAGCCCATTAGGGGATTTCCCACAAAAATCAGAAATGGTGAGACAAAACTAGACGTATTTCCCATAACTGCGGCTTCCTCTTTGATTACACTTCTTCATTTTTTTAAAAATGACCTCATAAAGATGATAGTCCAACCCACTCTTAAAAAAACCAAGCCCTACGTGCTGTCACAGTCGTTGCTGACTTTCACGAGAGCAACATGGCACAGGTAGGGTCCGGTCATATTTTCTTCTTAAACTATCAGGCTCTATGTACAGGCATGTATTATTATGTGCTATTTGAAAGGGGCTCGGTTAGATGAAGGAAAACATTATTTGACAATATAAGTTGTTGGATTTGTTTGTGTGCTTTTCAAATCGCAGCATGTGTTACATTCTATTTTTAATAAAAAAAAATTTCAATAGAGTAGAATCGCAGGTTTTGACTCAGGCTTAGCTTGGTTACTACTGTAGTATGCATTCTATATCATACACACACTCACATGGTTTTGGTCTGTGGTCTTACTGTGCAGCAGTCACACAGAATCAAGCTGAACCCATTTTCTCTCATGCAACCTTTATTCATGCGAAATTATCTAGAAAGGATCTTCGACTGAAAGTACAACTGTACAAACCAGACATGCCACTTTGTACAACTATGTAGCAGAAATCTTCTGCCTTAAACAAAAATGTAGTAGGCATTAAGTTATTTATTGCTGTGCTTATTATAATATAACATGAATGAATGAATGACACAAGATTGGCACGGTTAACTAGCAGAGCCTGAATTTCATGTGCGATTGAATTTTCTCTCTTTCATACACTCATCTGCCTATACACATACAAGACAGATGACTCTTCCACTCACGCTTTTACTTTCCATAAATCTACAAGGTTGAGTCAAATGAGATTCTTTAATCTGCCATGAAAACAGGCTTCACAATATGTGAAACTTTTTCTACTGTTTTGTTCAATGCAAATGTTCCAGCACATGCAAACTGCCATATTCCTCCAAAATAGATAGATTCGTCCTCTTTTGTTTCATCCAGGAAATGTTTCCACCCTATTGCTTCTTTGGCTAGTCCAAAAATATCTGCACAGGATGTTGCCCAAGTCATAATCTATTTGAATACGGAAAAAGTACTTTATTGCTGTATTTCAGGTTCGGAAAAATGTAGATACGTAGAAGTGTCTGGAACCGCTCTGTACTCTATGTTCTGTGGTCTAACTCGCAATTTGCACTTATTTCTCATTCATTCTCTTTGCCAAACAATCTCTCCCTTGGTTTTCAACTGAGTGATTCTTCCTGTATCGCAATTGAACAAGTGTGACTCATTCAACCCTTGTATGTTGTTCATACAATTTTGTTACTCATCCAGTGTTCGTGGGTCTGGTCTGGTGAAAAAAAAAATCAAATTTAATCAAGTTATGAGTGGGGGGAAAAAATCGACAAATTTACAAGGAAGCAAAGTTTTTCAAAACTATTGATGTTTATGAATATGGGTCCCACAGACCCGACCACCATACAAGGGTTAACTCTAATTTCTATGTGTAGCAAACCTTATATTTTCAGTTATATAAGTGATCTGCCAAATAAAGGATAGCGGGCACAGTCGATCATATTACTCTTGAACTTTTGACAGCTGCATGACATCAGTGTTTATGGGAATTAAAACTAGGTCACTGATGACCTCAAGATTTCTAAAACCACAGCTAGGTTCGTACTTGAACAAAAGCAAAAAGAAATATTTCACTTCAGGATAGATATTTTCATACTTAAATTTATATCTAATGTGCAGGACTGAGGGAAAATTCTACTTTTATCCTTTTAATCTTTGAATCTGTATTTTGTTCTTTTTACATTGTGTTACTTGTAAAATATGACTGTTTAATCTGTCTAAGTAGGAGAGTAAAGCATGAAAATTTATGATTAGAGTTGACAAAACAGGACTGAAAACTGTGCGGAAAGTATCTGTGTCTAAGAAACAATTGTCTCTGTCAGAAAGTCAAAAAGTCTAAATAGATGTATTTTGTTTGTATTTCATTCTCCAGAGCAGCACCACCAAATACCTGTTGCCTGACAACAAAAACAATATGATCTTATACTTGGAAATGGTTTTAGAGAATGCGGGAGAGTCAGAAGGCTCAGACTCCGAGAGCATCAATAGCCACGGGAAATGTGTCATTGATGGAGCACGTGATGAGCTGAGAGGTGAGAGGTCATTAAAGCTGCTGTGGCCACAATGATCACTAACATCTCAGTTTTGAAATTTTTTTTTTTTGAAATTTTGCTAAAAAACAAATGAAAAATGTCTTTTCAAAGTTCAAATCCCATTAGCACCAAACTACAGGTCCTTGAGCAAAGCCCTAAACCCACAACTGATCAGTTGTGTAAATGGAAGTCATTCTGGATAAATGAAAATGTCATAAATAGAATTGCAAGTAATGAAACAGAAGAGAATTTGTAGACTGCAAGATAACACAGATATCCACAGCTGGCAGTCCAAGAGAGACAACATGGCTGCATTCTCTGGGTCTGGGCCACATGATGTCACTATATATAAAAATGCATTTACATTTATATCAATGCCAGAGACCTTTATCCAGAGCAACTTAATTTATGGTAATGGGTCTTGCTCAGGAGCCCAGCAGTGGCAGCTCGGTGGACCTGGGATTCAAACTCACAACTTTACAATTGGTTGGCCAACGCTTTAACCACAGCTATGCAAAATGCCACTATCCAATTAGTGATCTAGTTCTCTGCTAGTAAATATTTGTGTAGTAACCATCCCATTTTATTTTTCTGAGGCATAGGATCTTTAATAAAAGTTCACGAAAGTCAAGTGCTGATCCAAAGTTTACATAACACAACTATAGAATCTGACAACATCAAACCAAGAAGAAGAGGAGCTTGCATGCATAAATCCACCTCAGGTCAGTACGGAAACCTTCAGCTCTAAGAACCTAAGAGTTTCCCGCTTCCTGTACTTCCATGAATCCAAAACTAAGTTTAAGTGTTGATGGGAATTCTTTTCATATTTTTTAGCACCACAATAAGATGAAGGGGTTCATGTTTGCTGTCTTTTTTTATTTTTATTTTTTTAGACATCACTATCTTCTACTACAAATCAAGCATCCTGGTAGATCTGGAAAAAGGTGTTCCTGTTGTATTGAACATCACCAACTCCAACCAGTTTCTGAAATGCACATTCATAAATGACAAGGCAGTTCTGAGTGTTGAAGTGAGTGTGAACAGCCTATACAGCATACTATACAGTATTGCGAGACAAGAATATACAATTTATGACTGGGCCTGTGATTTGATTGAGATTCTTTTAACTCATCTGGTTTCATTAGTTCTAAATGATGACTGATATTTAGGGAAAGACAAAACACAAATCCAGTTTACAACAAACATTTGTTTAGACTTAACACGTTGAACAATATATTCACCTACAGACCAACCAACCCAAATGTTTATATTAATTTTTTATTTTATTTTTCAGTGCTCAGAAAAGGAAAAACTGGAATCTATCTATAAAAACGATCCTCTCACGTGGCCTTTTGTCTTCTACCTCTCGCGCACAAAGGACGACTGCTGTCGCTTCGAGTCGGCCAAGTACAGCGGTTGGTTCATCCGCACCGAGTCTGGCTCTGTGTGCGTGGATGAGAAAAAGGATCCAGATAAAGATCCTGAGAAATATTCCTTTTTCGTCATACGCACACCAAATACAACAAAGTCAAAGTGAATTATTGAGAAAAAAAATCTTCACTTTGCATAATTACATTGGAAATGGGGCCCAGCAGTGGCAGCTTGGTGGACGTAGAAATCAAAAGCTTCTGATTGGTAGCCCAACACATTAACCACTAGGCTACCACATCCCTACAGTTACAGAAGTTGTTTATTTTAACACTTTTATGATAAAGCTAATTTTAAAGCTGATTTTTTTGTATATATCTGATGCACTTATAAATATAGCAATATAGCACTTATGCTGAAAATATACTTTGCTGCTATTATAATATTACTTAAAATATTAATACCAGTCCTGTTAGTTGAGTTATCATTGTATTCACTTTTTTGTTCAGAAGTGTATAGATGTTGTTGTGCATCCTTTAACTGCCATTGCAGTAGTCAGTAATATGAATCATATCACAATTTATTGATATTTTTAAATGTTTCTTTTTTATATATGTGTGAATTAAAATTATTGTTTGCATTATTGTTCTAAATTTATCTTTCTCCATTCTTATAAGCATAGATGAGAAAAATTGGAGGAAAAAAGAAAACGCTTATTGTGGGTAGATTTTGTTCATTGACATAGATTTGGTCAATTCGGAGTCTAAATACACGTCTAGTGCGCATTGTCTCATGGACAGAAAAGTTGACTGTTGTGTCTTAAACACTTTTCCTTTCCTTTTTAATTTCATTTGTTACTCATGGGAAACAATTTTGATGATTTTAATGTGGTTTCATTAAGATTTTTTATTTTTTGATAATAACATTAAAATAAATGTTTAAAAAGTAAAACAGTGCTTTTTTTGTTTTATTTAAATACCTGTAATGCTTTATAAATGTTTACATATCAGAAGAATATTTTAGAATGTTTCTCTCTTCCATTGTCATACTATACAAAAAATCACATTACAGCAAAGCAGATGCTCTAACATGTCAATAAAATGTTTGAGCGTGTTAGCAAAAAACATTTCTCCAAAAATATCTCTCACGGTCGTCTTAATTGTGGTGAACACTTCTTTGCTTTTGTCTCAAGTAAAATTTGCAGATTAAAATCCTGTTTGTTCGCTTTCATTTTCATAAGCATTGTTCACCATCCCGTTAGCAGGTTCCTCATACGGGTTCCCAGGACTGTCCATATTCTTGGCTTTCCTATAAATCAAAACAGATGATTTAAACATACAGGTTTTGATAAAATGTGCTAAATTTATTAAACTATCATGAATGAGGAAGGGAAAATATTCAGGCCTAAATGTCACCACAAGATGTTGTCATTGGAAAGAAACAAAGGCATTATTTTTTCCTTATGCTGCAAAAATTAATATCAGAATATTCCTAAAAGTTAGGTTAGAATTTGTGTCAGGTTTATGAGTCGGCTGGTTTTAAATATGTGTTAACATTGAAGATGAAGCAGTTGATTTCAGTTCACCTCGCCTGGATTAGCAAGCCACCAGTTTTGTAACTATTATTTTTCTCTCTTCCGTGCTTTGCATGTTCTGTGGTGCTGGTGGGTGTTTTCCCTAATGGGGTTACCTCCTCCTGTTCAAGGCCCCTGTGATGATGATGTAAAGGCCTATGCAAACCACCAATCCCATCACCACTCCGAAAGCAATCAGCCATACTTGAACCGGTGGCTCTGTGAGAGGAGCCAGTGTAGCACGTAGGCCTAAAAACTCCAGTGTGTCATCCGTCAGCTGAAAAACCCCATTGATGCGATCTCTAGAAAGCCTAAAATGGGGAGAAGGAGGGGGATTTCACACTCTTTAGGACAGATCAATGAATAAATTGTTGTTTTATCATTCTGTCACCTTTTGGGGATTACCTACATTTCTACAGATTCATACAGTAAACAGAACTGGAGTATGAAATATTCATATCATTAATAAATGCATGTACAAGTTTAATGAGGCATAGTGGTTCTATAAAGGTAGCTTAAAATGTGAAAACAGGGTTTGCTACCAAGTCCTCGTTCTAAGACGTTAAAGAGGTAGAGAAATGTGACTCATCGATGGCAGCTGTTTAGTTAAGATGACTAAAGGAGACTACAGTGACAGCTGTGTGTTACAGGCAGAGCTTTGGAAAATAATTTACACCACCCTGTTTATTATTCCCATATAACATATTTCATGCTCTCACCAGATAGCAGCCTCCACTTCTGTTTTGGGAATAATCCTAGTTGCATTAGTCGGATCGGTCACCAGAAAGTAAAAAGAAATCCTTGGTGTTTCTTTGTATGTGTAGATGTTGTCTACCCTGCAAATAGAGAAATAATATGAATTTGGACTTTTAACTCAATCCAAATACTTCGAACCACACAAAAGTGTTTCAGTCAAATTGTTTGATACTGACGTGAAACTGATATCTTCAGCCTTGGTTTGTAAATAGTACCGTCGCATGGCAAAGGCCACGGAGGCCTTAAAAAGGTACATCTCATTGTCATTCCACTGGTACTGAAAAAAAAAAAGTAAAAACGAAATAAAAATCAGTGCCTTATGTTTGGTGAATATGTTTATCTAAAATATACAGAAATACAAAGAACAAATAAAATATACTAGCTGTGTGTGGGGGTGTCCATTTAAAAATGCCTAAACACTGAGTTGACACTGTGTCTATGCTGTGTGATGATCCTGGTTCCTGTGGAGTCTAACCCGTGTGGACCTGTGTGAGTGCAGGTTTTCATTCCAATCAAGCAGGATAAAAATCTTTGTCCACACCGGGCCTCAATCTGTGTAAGGCTTTTCAGAATGTCAACGAACACCAATAGTCTATATTTCAGCATCACATCTAGTACAGCTAGCTTCACATCAGCATATCACCACAGGACCCTTACAAAAAAAAATCCTAGAGATATAAATGAGAATTTGCCTACAGAAGCTACTTTTGTTTGGAAGGAGTGGAAATCCCAGGCTGAAGGGAACTCAAATTCTGATTCAACCAATGTGACGAACAAGCCAGGGTTACAGTCCAACATCTCACTGATGTCTTGATGACTACGGTTGAGAGCTGCGTTGAACCACAAAGATTTAGTAAATGGAGAGAGTGACCTAAACGGACCTCAGATGGGTCAGTTTAGTGTACATCTTGCAATGACATTTGAGATTTAGGTCCATATACTCACGAAAGGCTTTTTATCAAACCTGCTGTCATGGACGGCTTGGACCATAATAATAATGTTCGTACAGAATAATGTCCTGTGCTATGTTTATTTTTATGAAGAAAAAACAGCTATTATTTGTTCACAAATCGCAATTAGAATATAAACATAAATTTAATTAAACAATACATACTGCATTATCTCCCAGGGCAGCCTTTAGACTCACTCTCACTTTAAGAGCATTTTCAGAATCTGTTCACAAGAAAAGTTATTATTGACATAAAGTTTGAAATCCAGTAAAACCTGACATGTACACTCCTGAACAAAATCCAGGGAAAATATTACAAGTATTCACACTTCTTCAAAATACCAAAAGAAGAAACAAGAGCAAGAGACAGGGGGACTACTGGGGGACTTCAACGCTCACGTGGGCAGCGAAAGTGATACCTGGAAGGGCGTGATTGGGAGGAACGGCCCCCCCCGAACCTGAACCCGAGTGGTGTTCTGTTTTTGGACGTCTGTGCTAGTCACAGTTTGTCCATAACGAACACCATGTTCAAGCATAAGGGTGTCCATCAGTATATGTGGCACCAGGACACCCTAGGTCGGAGGTCGATGATCGACTTTTGGTTGTTTCATCTGGCCTCCGGCCGTATGTCTTGGACACTCGGGTAAAGAGAGGGGCGGAGCTGTCAACTGGATCCAATGGCGGGGGAGGAAGTTGGACAGACTTGGCAGACACAAACGCACTGTGAGGGTCTGCTGGGAACGTTTGGCAGAGTCTCCGGTCAGAGAGATCTTCAACTCCCACCTCTAGCAGAGCTTCAACCAGATCCCGAGGGAGGTTGGAGACATTCAGTCTGAGTGGACCATGTTCTCCACCTCCATTGTCGACTGCTTGGAGCTGTGGCCGTAAGATCTCTGGTGCCTGTAATGGCGGCAATCCCCGTACCCGGTGGTGGACCCCGGAAGTAAGGGATGCCGTCAAGCTGAAGGAGTCCTATCGAGCCTTGTTGGCTCGGGGGACTCCGGAGGCAGCTGATAGGTACCGGAGGGCCAAGCAAGCTTCAGCCCTGGTGGTTGCGGAGGCGAAAACTCTGGTCTGGGAGGAGTTTGGTGAGGCTATGGAGAAGGACTATCGGTTGGCCTCGAAAAAATTCTGGCAAACCGTCCGGCGCCTCAGGAGGGGGAAGCAGTGCCCTGCACACACTGTTTACACAGTGGGAGTGGGAATCTGCTGACTTCGACTTGAATCCGCCCCGAGTACCACAAGTCTCTGGATGTTGTTTGGCTGTCTTGGTTGACACGCCTCTGCAACATCACGTGGCGGCTGGGGCCAGACTGGGGTGGTGGTATGTGGACTGGCAGACTGGGGTGGTGGTCCCTCTGTTTAAGAAGGGGGACTGGAGGGTGTGTTCCAACTACAGGGGTTCACACTCCTCAGCCTCCATGGAAAAGTCTATGCCAGGGTACTGGAGAAAAGAATTCGGCCGATAGTTGAACCTCGGATTCAGGAGGAACAATGCGGGTTTCGTCCCGGTCTTGGAACACTGGACCATCTCTATACCCTCGCCAGGTTGCTGCAGGTTGCACGGGAGTTTGCCCAACCTGTCCACATGTGCTTTGTGGATTTGGAGAAGGCATTCAACTGTGTCCCTCGTGGTGACCTGTGGTGGGTGCTCTGGGAATATGGGGTCCGGGGCCCTCTGCTAAGGGCTGTCCGGTCCCTATATGACCGGAGCAGGAGTTTGGTTTGCATAGCCGGCAGTAAGTCAGACTTGTTCTCAATGCATGTTGGACTCCGACAGGGCTGCCCTTTGTCACCGGTCCTGTTCATTATTTATATGGGCAGGATTTCTAGGCACAGTCAGGGGCCGGAGGGAGTCCGTTTTGGGGACCACAGGATTTCATCTCTGCTCTTTGCAGATGATGTTGTCCTGTTGGCTTCCTCAAATCAGGACCTTCAGTGTGCACTGGGACGGTTCTGTTGTGGGTATTTTTGGATGATGGTTTTAAGCTTTTGATCATCTGATGAACAGTCTGTTTGAGTTTAAATGCAGTTTTCACTATATTGCCAAAATTTGTCTGTGGTCTCTTCTTCTGTTTTTGTGCTTTGACATTTTGAAGCATTTCTTACAACCTGGTTATGATCCACCAGTGCGAAATGCAAATACTTGGATTGTTTCCCCTGGTATTAAGTTTTTTTTTAAGGTTGAGGAGTGTATTTATTGTTAACAACTTAACACCAAAGAGTCTTATTATTTTCTTGCCATTAAGCACTTACATGGATCTATAGCAGCATCCCAGCCTGGTTGTCTGTTGTTCATCTGGTTTTGCACCTTAAGCCATTCGTACAATGTACTGAAGTAGTTCAGCAGAGGTTTGGAGTCCATCCTGGTGTTGCCTGAGATATCCTCCAAAGCCCGTGTCCAAGATTTTGATCGGCCCAACTCAAGCATTTGCCTGTCATTAGACACGTGATAAAGTTTGATGTCATTCCTACTTTTCCATACTATTTTTTTTAAACAATTTGGTGGAATCAAGTCTCACACTGATGCTGAAATCTTCTGGAACATGTGCAGTTTATCCAATAGTGACTAAATAAGTAAAACATTATACATTTGTCCAGGTGATATTTATTTTTATTTTATTTAACTTGAACACTTGATCATTTTCTAGCATTTTACTTAAATTTTACTTTATTTATTTACGTTTAGTTACACTTTTTAAAGCTCTTAACAGCCTTGTCAGCCTCTTTATTTCTAGCTTGAAATGAATTTTTAAAAATGCAGCTTGATATTTTAGTAAGAAACCACAAAGCCCTTCATCTGTCCAACTGTCCTGTATTGAAAAATGTACAGCTTTACTTCTAACTGTTTATTTGTCTGTATGATATATAACACCCGGTATATCTATGTCTATATCACCCAACCTGTATATCTTTTCCATACTGTACATATTGCACTTGCTGCTTAAGGCACTTCTGGTAAGATGCCAAACTGCATTTCCTTGCCTTGTACTTGTACATGTGTGATTACAATGAAGTTAATCTAATCTAAACTAATCTAATCTACTCTAATCTAATCTAACTGTTATAAAGTGCTGATGCTGGAGACATAAATGAAACATAGTTCTCAATCTGTCTAAGCACTATTGAAACAATAACATGTTTTCATATAAACCTGCGATTAGTCTCAGAGAGCAAACGACTCCCCCTCTGACTAATTAGATTCGAGAGTGTGACAGAGCGTACCTAAGTTTGTTTCCGGCATTGGTGGAGTTGGTGATGTCACATTTGTAAAGAGGGCCACTGTGGCCTGCTTCCTTGCAAAGTGCAGCCTGAAACTGGAACTGGTAGATAGTTCGTGTGAAGTATCTGCATAAGAGACAAACAGGAAGTGGCTGTGCTTCATCAGAAGGGTTACCACTATGAACTAAATGGGTTCTTTTAGTCTATTTTTAATGAACTTTTCTGGTATTTTCCATTTGTAATGTCTTCTGAACTTAAAATCACTAACGTGTTTTTATGTTTCAATATGTTTTTTAATTAATAAGCGATTACCGGATAAATGAATAATCCCCAGACACATGGAAAAGAGCAGGTGGGTCACAGTACGTCTCATCTCTAGGTAAAGGTTCCACCACACCAACCAGCTCTCGTCTGTAATGGACAGAGCAATAAAAAAGTGTTAGTCCTAGTGTACTCATGTTAGAAGAATGAAATGTTTCTCCAAATTGACAATTCCACTTTACACATTACTGGTAATTAAATAAGGAAAATCTGTGTGTGTGTGTGTGTGTGTGTGTGTGTGTGTGTGTGTGTGTGTGTGTGTGTGTGTGTGTGTGTGTGTGTGTGTGTGTGTGTGTGTGTGTAAATCTTTGTAATTATGGATTGTTCAATCCAATCTCTGACTGTACCATTTATAGTCTATACCAATAGATAAGGCTGGATAGATCTACACTTTACACCCATTTCTTTAACATTCTTTTGAATACAGCATGTTTGTACAGAGGAACAATGCATCATCTTCATCAGTAGTTATTAACTATAGGTTGCAGTCTTTCAGCTTAATTAAATGCAATAACATTTGCACTCGCACTTTTCAGGCTGTCTAAAACATTACATCAGACAGGAATCTCTAGCAATGTGACATTTATGCAATATATGGAAATCATGATTCAGAGAGTTTCATCGTAAAGGAATGTCATAAAAGGAAGTCTAATACATGGTGAAATACCAGTGATGGTTTTGACACTTACTTCATCTCCCACCAGCGGAGCATCCACTGCTCTTTAGGGATAGTCCCCTGGAACACCTGCCAACGCCATTCCTCCAGCATGTAGGTGAACGGCAAAGTTGCCACAATGGTAAGGGCCTGTTTCAGCAGGAAGTTAATGTCTGTCTCTGAAAAAAGCAAAGTAAGCCATTTTAATCAGTGTTATTACTGTTTCACTTAAACTCTGTTTACCAAAGGCCAAAAAATGTCTACATTCAGCATTGAATGTCTTTGTCATATCTCACTCCACAGTGGTGGTTAATATGAAGCTCAAATGAAAGTGGACACTCAGGACTTTAAGAATTTAAAATAAAAACCCATTTGAATGCATTCGAATCACTCAGGTGATTTGTGATTTTGTTTTTGTTATTATTGCCTGAGAATACAGTTAATAATACAATAAACACATTTGTTTAGCAATGTTGTTGAGGAGGGAAGGTGAACTATTGCTTCCTCATCATTACTGTAAACCCTGAAAATATGCACATTCCGCTTTCTTTGTTTGAATGCAGCTGCGAGGAGCATAACAGGTAACAAAGTGTTTTTTAAAACACTTTTTTTTTATTATCATGAAGTCATATGATGTGACTCATGTTCAATTGTTTACTTTTTTACCTTCTCTTTTTTTTCTCACCTGTACAATAGACATGATCACGAAGCGGCTTAACAAAAATCTATTAAATACAATATTTCCCTTCTGTAACTGTATACACCTGCACGTGGTCAAAACGTGCATTTGTGTAACCAGGAAATTTGTTCTAGTTTACATCTTGTTGACGTTGTCAACTTTTTGCAGCAAAATTTATCTCTAATAAATAGACAGTGTTAGTAACTATTTTGAACTATCTACTTATCGAATGTCGTACACTGATTGATTTACATTTATATACAAGACTGGACATGCATCATTCAAAAATAATGAGGAGAAGGTCAGTTATCACTGAAGGTCACTGTCAATCATTCCTGATTCTCTGAATTTTTTAATACGCTTAATTTGCTCAGGATCTGAAGACCAATGGCGCCAACACTGGACATGCAGGAACACACTGGAAAACAAAAACTAGTCCTACCCCAGACAAACATTCTTCAAGCTTCAATCTAAATTGCAGACATTTCCTATCTAGTTTTGTTAATTACTCTGATTCACTGTAGTTGCTGAATAAAATGCTCTAATATTATTATCTAAAATAAAAATCAATATTTCCACCACTGGGATTGCATTCAGTAGCCTAGAAATGCCACAAACCAAAGCAAGCCATAGATCTCACCAAGATTAAGAATCTATTTGAATGACAATGTGCTGTATATTCAATTTCTTGTTTGCTCATTGATAAAAGTGTCAGACTTCTTATGTATCTCCAATGCAGTCTTCATACCCGTGTCTTCTATAAAGTCAGAGGGCAGAAGCCCGAGGGACTGCAGATGTGACGGGGTTGCGGCCGATAGGCTCATGATCTCGCCTACAGCTTCATGAAAGCCCTCGTTAGCTCCGTCTCGGAGAAGGTAAGACAGGTTTCGATAAGCCATCTGGTACTGGTTATGTCCCATCTCATGATGCGCGGTAAGAAAATGGTCCATGCTCACTGTAGTGCACATCTTGATTCTGGAGAAGAATGTAAGAATGTAGATGTAAGGATATTCAGTGCTTGCTGTAATTGTATAGCATTCCTTTAGACAAATTTACTTCCATTAGTTAACATTCACTTTAATTCATTTAATTACATTTTTACTGCTGAATTATGTATCCAGTGGTCATACCGAATAATGTAGTGAGGTTAAGTTCTACAAACAAAACTACACCAAAATGCAAAGAATGTACTAAATAAAATGGCAGAGGAATAAAAACTACACCAGGTTACGTATGTAACCCGGGTCCCTGAGAAGGGAACGAGACGCTGCGTCAGTGCTGACGCTATGGGAATGCTTCTTTGAGGAAGTTGTGTCTGAAGCTCTGTGTGCACACACGCCATTTAATGGCTCGGAAAGGACACGTGACGGAGTAATTACTCGCCAGTAAGTCCATATAAGGGCATCTACGTCACGCTGCTCCAGCTCTCTTTGTCTGAAGGAAGCGCGAACGGATGCCTGGGGCGTGGCCAGCAACGCAGCATCTCATTCCCTTCTCAGGGAACCGGGTTACATACGTAACCTGGTGTAGTTCCCTTTCGAGGGAACTCGACGCTGCATCAGTGCTGACGCTATGGGAATGCCAATACCCACGCCGCCACGCACCGGTCGATGACTGCGCCAGAGGCCGTGAGAGAGCACGAGCAGACTGGGAACAGCACATCATAGGCCCCGCAGTACCTGGGACCCTGGAGTGGGGTCCAAGTCCAGGTCATAGAATCTGATAAAGGTGTGCGGAGAGGACCATCCTGCCGCAGCACAAATATCTTCAATGGGCACACCCCTGGCCAAGGCACTGGATGAGGCGATACCCCTAGTGGAGTGGGCCCTGATGCCAAGAGGTGAGGCATGACCGCGCACCTCATAGGCCTGAGTAATGGCCTCCACCACCCAGTGCGCCAGGCGCTGTTTGGAAACCGGATTACCCCTATTCCGGCCCCCAAAACAGACAAAAAGTGCGGAGGAGTTACGCCACGAGCTAGAGCGGTGAACGTAAGTCCTCAGGGCCCTTACCGGGCAAAGCAAGTGCAGCCTCTCCTGTTCCGCCGACTCATGGGGCGGGGGACAGTAGGCCTGCAGGATGATTGGACATCCCGCCATCCTGGGTACCTTAGGAGGGATATATCCTGGCCTGGAGTGCAGGATAGCCTTGAACATGCCGGGGGCAAATTCTAGGCAGGCGGGGGCGATTGATAAAGCCTGCAAATCCCCGACTCTGCTAAGAGAGGCTAAGGCAAGAAGCAGAGCCGACTTCAGGGTCAGAAACTTCTCAGAGGCTGACTCCAAGGGCTCAAAGGGGGCTTCCAGCAGCCCCTCCAGGACCACAGAATGGTCCCAGGAAGGAAGGCGTGGCCTAGAGGAAGGCCTCAGCCGCCTGACACCACGCAGAAAGCGAGAGACCAAAGGGTGCCTACCCAAGGAGGCCCCAAGGACAGGTTCATGGTTCACGGCAACTGCGGCCACGTACACCTTTAGAGTAGACAGGGACAGGCCCCGAGAAAAGCAAGACTGCAGGAAATCCAGCACTGTATCAACCGTGCAGTGAACTGGATCCTGAGAGTGCTCGTCACACCAGAGGCGAAAAAGCCTCCACTTCAGAGCATACAGTTTTCTAGTGGAGGAAGCCCTAGCATTCAGCAGAGTCTCTGTCACCTCAGTTGAGAGGCCTGCGTCTAGGAGCTGGTCCCCCTCAGGGGCCAGTCCCAAAGCTTCCACATCTCGGGGCGGGGTGAAGAATTGCCCCCTGCGCCTGAGAGAGGAGATCCCTCCTGACGGGAACCTCCCATGGAGTGCCGTCCAGGAGGGAGACTAGGTCCGCGAACCAAACTCAAGAGGGCCAACGGGGGGCAACTAGGAGAAGGTTGACCCGGTCATGGCACACTCTGGCTAGGACTTGCGGGAGCAGAGCTACCGGGGGAAAGGCGTAAAGACGGAGCCTTAGCCAGGTCCATACCAGGGCATCCAGGCCCAACGGGGCCGGGTGAGAGAGGGAGAACCACAGCGGACAGTGGGTCGACTCCTCTGAGGCTAACAAATCCACTTCCGCCCGGCTGAAAATCTGCCAGATTTGCTCCACCATGTGGGGGTGAAGACGCCACTCCCCGGGCCTCAGCACCTGCCTCAACAGGAAGTCTGCCTCCCGAATTTACACGCCCTGGGGTAAAGACCGCTCTTAGCGAAAGAAACCTGGTCTCTGCCCAGAGCAGAATCTGCCACGCCAACCTGAACAGGGGGCGTGAACGCAGACTGCCCTGATGGTTGATATAGGACACCACCACGGTGCTGTCTGTTCGCACTAGGACATGACAGCCCTTGAGGTGCGGGAGAAAGTGTTGCAATGCTAGAAACACAGCCCTCATCTCCAGGCAATTTATGTGCCATGAGAGACAGGGGCCCTCCCATAGACCCTGGGCTGGGCGGCCATCTAAGGCTGCGCCCCAGCCCGAGAGCGAGGCGTTCGTTGAAAGAGTCCTGCGACAGTGACACGCCCCTAGAATGGGACCCAAGGCCAAGAACCTGGAGACGCAATGGTGCCAGGGCAGCATCCATGCACTTCGTGAACGTGCATGGTGAAAGGGCTAGGCCAAAAGGAAGGACACGATACTGGTACGTTTCGCCCCCGAAAGTGAACCTGAGGAACTTCCTTTGCTCCGGCAGAATGCTTATGTGGAAATAAGCATCCTTGAGGTCGATCGTGACAAACCAGTCCTCGGATCTGATCTGGGACACGATCATCTTGAGCGTGAGCATCTTGAACTTGTAAGTCTTCAGAGTACAGTTCAGAGCCCGCAGGTCCATAATCGGACGCAGCCCCCCGTCCTTCTTGGGAACAACAAAATATTGGCTGTAAAAGCCGGAGTCCCGCTCTGGGAGGGGAACATGCTCTATGGCCCCTTTCTCCAGAAGTGAGAGGAGTTCCTCCCGGAGGAACACCGCCTGGTGCCCGCCCACATTTGTGGGCAACACACCCTGGAAACACGGAGGACGGGAGGAAAACTGGATCCTGTACCCCCTTTCTACAGTATTCAGGACCCACTGAGACACCCCTGGCAGAAGTTTCCATGCTGCCAGGCTGCCTGACAGTGGTGTCAAACTTGTGCAGACCTCCCGGGCGCCCTGAAACAGCGCACCGGCAGGCGCGAACCCGGGAAGATCCGCACAAGAAAGGGGAGCCGACACAGGCCCCACTGCCCCCCAAAACGACAAAGGCGGTGGGGCTGGCAGTAGAGGGAGCATCTCTGAATAGGGCACTCCCAGGAGCCCCTGCCCTCAGGCATCAGGACCCCTTCGTGGCCCGCTTTGCTGAGAGGACAGACCTAAGGTCCTCTCTCACCGGACGGGTCCGGGCCCGGGCATGTGAACCGGCCTCCCTAGTTTTAGGGAGGGCACGGGACGCCACACTAGCTCTTCTCACTGCCCTGAGTGAGCTAGAAAGGGGGGGCTAGATGATGGCCCAGGCTGCTCCCCGCGGCGAGGGAGAAACTCCTTGAACGCCGCTGACTGGCGTTTCACCTCCTGATGCCTGTCGACGACAGTACTAACTGCGTCGCCGAACAAGCCCTGAGGTGAAACTGGGGAGTCCAGGAGAAAGGACTTATCCTTCTCCCTTATGCCCGTCAAGTTAAGCCACAAGTGCCTCTCCGTGGCAACCAGCGCAGCCATAGTACGGCCTATAGAGTGAGCCGTCTGCTTCGTGGCACGGAGCGCGAGATCAGTGGCACAGCGGAGCTCAGACACCGCCTGAGGTCCCAGCCCTTCACCGCCATCCAGCTCTGCTAGCAGATCAGCCAGGTAGGCCTGCAAGACCGCCATGGTGTGCAGTGCTGCACCCGCTTGACCCGCTGCCTCATAGGCCTTACCTACAATGGCTGAAGTGGTCCTACATGGCTTGGATGGAAGGGCAGGTTTTCTCCATGCCGGCGATGCAGGGGAGAGATAACTGGCCAGCAGCGTCTCTTCAACCCTCGGCATCGTTCTATACCCATGGTCTTCAAGCCCCATAATGGCTGAATAGTCTGACATGGCTAGAGAAAATACACGCGCCGAAAAGGGATTTTTCCAAGACCTCGATACCTCAGTATGGAGGTCTGGAAGAAATGACAGACGCCTGCGTGCAGGTGGCTGACGGCCTGAAGTGAGAAAGCGGTCGTCCAGCTTAGAATGGACGACACCAACTGCCTCCTCAGGCCAATCTAATTTCAGCTTCTCAACAGCCCGAGTTATTACCTCAAGGAGCTCCTCGAACGCGACTGATTGCGTCGGCCGTTCTGAGGTGGAAAGCCCCTCCCCTTCGACATCGAGCTCCTCAGAGCCGGACGCGGAAAGCAGCATACTCTCTTTCGGGTTGGGAGAAATCGCAGTGCGAGCTCCCGAACGCGAAACCGAGCGATCAGAGGCAGGGGAGAGGGCAAGAGAAAGGGGAACACCCGTCTCTTGCTCCGCCTCCGCTAACTCAACCTGGGAACCCCATGATTGAAGCCGCCGCGCTGCCTCGGCAGACGCAGGACCCGAACCACGAGGCGCAGCCGAAGCTGAAAATACAGCCAGGCGGGATCGGAGCGTGCGGAGAGGGAATCCCTCCCAATGCACGCAGCCGGCTCCCTCGAGAGCCGACCGGGCATGCTCCTCTCCCAAACACACCACACAAAGAGAATGCACGTCGTGATAAAGCGGGGGCACGGATGCACGCATCTCTTAAAGTGCTTAGACTGCAACATTTTGCCTAGTCTTTCCCTATTTTTTTTTCTTTCCCTGCACTTGATAGGCAGACAAACAACACACATACACAGAGCGCTTCCTGAAGACAAAGAAAGCTGGAGCAGCGTGACGTAGATGCCCTTATATGGACTTACTGGCGAGTAATTACTCCGTCACATGTCCTTTCCGAGCCATTAAATGGCTTGTGTGCACACAGAGCTTCAGACACAACTTCCTCAAAGAAGCATTCCCATAGCGTCAGCACTGACGCAGCGTCAAGTTCCCTCGAAAGGGAACTAGTATGTGAAGTATTCTGTAGCGTACCTGTAGTCCTCTCGGTTGCCCATGTCCCACGCTGTGGCATGACACACCACTTTCCTGCCATCATCCGGCTTTACAAACATTGAGTTGTTCCAGAAGTTAGGAAACATGGTCGACATGTTCACCGATTCAAAGAACTTTTCTGCTTCCCAGAACAGCCGCCGTTCTTGCCAGCCCTGAAATCAGCCATAAATCTTTTCCTAATCTTCAATACAGATAGTACATGGAATCTGATTTGAAACGGACCTTTGAACTGAGATAAAAACCAGCTTCTGATTGCTGATTACGTAGGCAGCCATTAAAAACGTCTGACCTGTTCTATCATTGCTGAGGTCACGTCAATATCAGGCTTGTCTTGATAAGGAACACAAAGTGAGTAAAGGTTGGTCCAAAACCGTCCCCACATGTCACCTGAAGAAAAACAAGAAAGACAAGAGGAAAATTTTGTGACACATTTATTCTGTTTTCTGTTAAGCTGGATTTATGATTCTGCAGTAGACTATGTTTATGCAATGTGGAAGATGTACTACTTCTACTTCAAAATTACAGTAATAGCTAACACCAAGTGTAGCATTGCATTTTCCCTAGCATATACCAGTGAATGAAACTTCTAGATCAAAAACTATAGGGTTTTACATAAAATCACAAAAAAAGAGCAGAATTTTGGAATGTTTGTGAGAATTAACTGTCCAAGTTTGTTAGCACATTGATCGATGGGTTCTGATACTTACGGCGAGAGATTATGCTGTCATTAAATTCAATTTGTGCTAATTTGTGTACAAATTACCATTTTAAATTAATCTAGTATTGGAACAATCATTAGTTTGTATGATGTGTGATTGAATGAAAGTCAGTAATTAATTCTATTTAATAATATTTTTTTATAATAATAAAAAAAAAAAAACCATTAATGTGCAGCCAACGCATAATTAAAGCATGGCGCTTTTTTAACACCACAAATAAGGTGGTCCAGCATTAAAGTACATTCAAATAATGACATAATGCTCACAGGCTAAACAAAGACCACACCTCTAAACAATTTCATGCATTCATTCATTCATCCTGAGTATCTGCCTGGTCAGGGTCAGATTACCTCAAACTGCTAGTTTACACTTTGGCTTAAATTTTTTATACAGTATTTAAAAGCAGGATCAAGTGCATTCAGTTCCTTACGTAACTCGTAACTAACTTTGTGGTGGTTTAGTTTTCATTAGTACTAGTAAATATCATCTTTCCAAAATGTCTTGAACGTACAATTACCTCTACTATTCTCAGCTTAATTTGTAGACTACAAATTGGGTCACTGTGAGCTTTATAGTATGTGTAATAAATTGATTTTCAATTCATACATGTGTTTTTTGTTGTTTTTTTTATTTTGTTATTTTAGCCTTACCCAGCAAATGGGCTGGAAGACCTCCATTAGAGGTGACGTGGCCAGGATATGTATCCTGCAACTTGGCTCTCACGTAAGCATGAAGCTCGTTGTACAAAGGCAGAATCTAAACATGAGTTCAATATCAGTTAGAAATACAACTAATCATTTTATTGAATTTCATTTGTATAGCGCTTTTAACAACTGTCACATATGCAGAAATCCAAATAAGAATTAACTTGCAGTTCAGCTAGCTCTTTAACCCATGTGGCATGCGTAATAAAACAGACATACCTCATTATATATGCGTCTGACATCCGTCATCAGTTCATCTCGGGTGTAGCTGTATTTTGGCTCATCAATTGTTTCATAATTAGCCCTCCAGTAGTCTCCATGGTCTTTATAATCTTTAATAAAAGCACAGAGAATTAGCACAAGCTAAGCTAAATCTAGACTCAAAATGTGGTTCTTGGCTGTTCACTGTGTCAAGTCTTAGTTTTTGCCCTTTAGCTATTTATGATACCGATAATTAGCAAGCAAATAAATGAAAGCTTGCAGTGCTTTAAGTTTATATTTTTAGAGATTTGTCATACTGTTTAGCCTTGCAGCTTCGTTCTTCAAGTCCACATAATCTTCATAGAGTCTCCTCATCTTCTTGCCCACCTGAACCCTCCAGCCTTCCCACACATGCAGCCGCTCGTAGTAGTCCCTGCTGTCAGCCATTATTGCTTCCAGGCCTGAGAAGTCAAAAAACAGATTCCATTCTTATCAAAATGAAATGCCTCTAAAATGTGTTTTATCCTAATTAGTGACTTCTTAACAACGTAGGAAAATAGGAGTTAGTTTATTGTTCTGCAGCAGCATGTCCTTTATAGAGATATGGAAATCTATTTTCTTTTCCCTTATTAAGCATTGTATAAATGTATCCTTACTAAAACACCATATCCACAATTCTATATTTTTCTTTATTGTAAATGATTTCTTTTAATGATCCCTGATAATTTATTAGAATTGCTACAGTATCGACCTGTGATGTCAGTGCTGTTGTAGAAATTTAATCAACACCTTCTGACCAATCAGAATTCAACAGCACTGTGGATTAAATAAAATGAAATTAAAAAATCAACCCCATTGGGTTATGACTTGTGTTATCTATACAATGTCAGTACCTGGTTCCAAAGTTTCACAGTCGAAGGGGTCATCGATTTTACACACGGTCCCCGTGCCATAAATTGTACTCATCTCATTCATGACTTTACCTAGCTGCAATACAAACAGACAATTTTGAAGCAACACAACTATTTCCTAAGGTTAGTCTGAAATACTGCTAACATAGACTGATTTCAATGACATGTTGAAATAAAAGATATTTAAATCATACATTTTTAAGTCACACAGAAAGGTTAACAAAAAAAGGTGCTTAATTTTCACACATAGAAAGAAATTTCTAGAAATGGCATTGATGCGGAACAGTGTTGATGTGCCATACTTACATGGCTTGCTTTATCGGGTGACAGCGCACCTGATCCTTTATCCTGGAGAGATCGGAGCTGGAGTTTAGTCTCTGGGTCAGAAATCTGATCGATAGGAAAAGCATTGGACTCCTCTGATGCTTTAGAGTAAAACTCACCCCAGATTGCTCCCTGTGCTGCCTTTGGAAAGATTGGACAGTTTCCCAATTTAGCATCAAAACTCTTTGAATAAAATCAATAATATAGGTTGACACTACACCCATGAAATAAATAAAGTGTATACAGTAATTAAGGTTGTTTGCTTTTGAGGACAAAGCTCATATTTTTTAAATTTGAACTCAGAGTCTGTTACGAAAGCAGATATTAGTAATAAGGGAGTAGCTATTGCATTCTATATTCATTTAATTGTTATATTTTTATTTTGTTTTCAGGAAGGAAAGGAAGGAAGCATTGAATCTAAAATCTTTTGGTTACAATGAAAATGAGACAGAGACCGTTTGTTTTTGCTCACCAGTTTGTCAGAGTTCTCTGTGGTGATGTTCGTGTTGTAGTTCCAAGACGCAAGACTATGCTGATACATGATGCGGGATGCATCCTCATCAAATTTTTTCAGGAACTCTTTGGCTCTGTCCTCAACTGTCTGAGCCAGGACTGTAGAGGTCCCAAAGACCAAAACCAAGATGCACAGGACAGCCATAATCCACGATCACTGACAGCATCTCAGCAAAGTCAATGTCTTATCAAGAGTGTTCTCCGGGTGCAGCCTTTGAACTGAGCTATAAAAATCAAAATAAACACACATCATTTAGTGCTTATTCATTGCGCAAAGTACAAGTGAACACCAATGGTTTTAACTTCCATTTACAGCACAGTGGGGGACATTTCAAGATATTTGGCTTAAATGACAAAGAAGTCTACTGAAGATGACAATGTACACATTACGGTTGGTTTAAAAGGGTGAAAGGTTGCTTTGTGTTTCTTTTTTTGCAGAAGAATACAACTATATTTAAGAAGGTTTTGTAAAAACCTTACACACACACAAACACACAAACATACACACAAATACACACACACATATATATATATATATATATATATATATATATATTTATATATATATATATATATATATATATATATATATAGTTTTGCCCAGCCTGGATAGGACTTCATAAGATAAGATGTACCTTTATTCATCCCACAATGGGGAAATTTACAGCAATGTTACTCTGTCTGTCCAAATTTGGGTTTTGCCCACCCAAAGTTTGATATTTTTATTTTAGAGAAAAGGCAAAAAATAACAGAAAATACCAGCATAATTTCTAACTTCTGATTGGGTGGGTAGCCTACAGCCAATGGACAATGAGCTTCCTGCAGCAGCCACACAACAAAGAATAGTTTTTCAACGTTAGCCTCATGCTACTTTCTGTTCGACATGCTTACAGGCCCTAAAACCAAAAGAAAATGCATTTCTGTTCCACATACTATTTTTTTTTCTTCACTTTACCTATTTCTCTCAATTTGTGATTGCTGGATCATTGATGTATAATTTTTATGCCTATAAAGTAAATCTACAGTAATGCTGCCTGTGTCTCTGCTACTACTGTAGCAAATCAGAGGTTACAGCTAATTCCGGTTTACCCTCCACAAGCACTACTCTTCCCCAGTTCTCAATAAGCACCCCAAAGCAGACCTATCTCTTGGCTAATTCAGCCCCAGTCCAGGCAGTTAGCATTTTGAATAGGAATTTAGTAAATATTGGTTATGAGGAGAACTGGATAAGGTGTTGGTGCCACTAACGTTGATTGTCCACCTATTATCTGTAGCAGCCCACCCTAATGTAATTGGCTGGAACTGGTGCTTCCATAGATGTTTACCATTTTGTTTGAACAATCACAAATCTTATTTTATTATTTGCTTCCTCAAAATTTTCGTGGTTCCATCCTGAGCCCGGCTTCCTTTCTGTTTTTGCATGTGTGCATGTGGATCTTCCATCAATTTACTTGTGTATGGGAAGAAAGATGGTCTGGGTGTAAACAATACAATACAGCACATTATACATGTTTTAGGACACCAGGGAAGAAATTGTTTTGAAATCTTCAGTTTAAGTTGTGACCATTTTAGGGGTTGTAACAATGTTCTAAAAGGTAAAATAGGCCACAGGTGTGTGTGTGTGTGTGTGTGTGTGTGTGTGTGTGTGTGTGTGTGTGTGTGTGTGTGTGTGTGTGTGTGTGTAACAAAATACTACATCAAGCATCAAATCAGAAGTTGACACAAAAATACAGAGTTTTGTACAGGTTTGAGTCACCAGTTAGCAGAAAAAACAAAAGGGTGGTTTCCACGTGCTTTCATTTTTAGTGTCTTGTGGTATTTTCCTTACATCATCTTCTTTGCAGATATTACATCAGCAGAGGTGAGAACTAATAAAACCTTCTGTATTCTATTTTCACTCTCACTCACTCACTCACTCACTCATTTTCTACAGCTTATCCGAACTACCTCGGGTCACGGGGGGCCTGTGCCTATCTCAGGCGTCATCGGACATCAAGGCAGGATACACCCTGGACGGAGTGTCAACCCGTCGCATGGCACACACACAGAAGTTATTTCAGTGACATAATATTTATGGAAATAATATTAGCAGTGGTCCCAACCCCCGGGCCGCGGACCGGTACCGGTCCGTGGACCAAATGGTACCGGGCCGCTCAAAGAACATTAAATTATTTCCATTTAATTTAATGGGGTGTATTTCTCTCGGGTTTGTGTGACTTTCCATGGACGAGAGGTTAACCGGGAACTGAGAGACGTCACCTAAAGCCGCACCAATACCGCGCATGCGCAAAATATCATAATATCGGGCCGGGTTTAGGTGACGTCTGGAGCTGAGCGGCTGCAAGCGGCGGTGGCGTTGTAGCTTTGGTGGAGAGAAGGTGTGTATCGCTCTTCTCTCTGTTCACCGGTACTTTCTAATGTTTAACAGTGCTTGGTGTACGTGTATATTGTGTTTGCACAAATTTAATCCACAAATTTGTAAAAATGAGTACAAAACAGACGTCGTTAGAAAGTTAGAAACTCTGCCGGTGTTCTGGATTAAAGTCATGGCAAAATACACTGAGATTGCCACCACAGCACTTATTGCCATATCCCTATTGCCATTTCCGACATGTTATCTGTGTGAAGTGGGGTTTTCTGCAGTGACGGCAACCAAAACAAAACAACGGAATAAACTGGACATAAGCAACACACTTCGGGTGTCATTGTCTACTATTACCCCAGATGGAACCGTCTCGTTGCAAAGAAACTAGCTCAGAGTTCTCATTGATTTTAGCGTTGTAGTGAGTTAAAAAGGCATGATTAAATACAATTGAATTAAAATGATTAATTTTAATTCAATTGTATAGCCGCCACCCCCCACACCCAGCGGGCCGCGGTAAAATGATCAAACATTGACCGGTCCGTGGCGAAAAAAAGGTTAGGGACCACTGATATTAGTAATAAAAGTGCACTTTGCATTAGTCAAGTCAAGAAGCATTTTATTGTCATTTCAACCATATATAGCTATTACAGTGAAAATTTTCTATTTTTGGCTATTTATAAGCGGCGGTTGTAGACCTACTTATTCAGGAAACACTTCAACTAGCACTTCTTTCCTTATCTTTTGCACTAAAAAAAAAACCTTTGACACTTTTTCATTGTAACTTTGATGGTATCTTAAGTATGTAACCTAGTGAACCAGCATTAATGTATTCAATGTTAGAGATTTAAGCACTTATGTACGTCGCTCTGGATAAAGGCGCTGCCAAATGCTGTAAATGTAATGTAAATGTAAATGAGACAACGTTTCTCCAGGACCATGGTGCTACATAAAACACAGACAGAGCTAAGGAATTAGTACAGTACGTAGTCCTATAGCCACATAAAGTGCATCTGTGCAAACAGTGCAAAACAAAATGCAAAAAGACATGTCATTACACAAAAGTCATTACACAAAAGTCAATGCACAAAAAACAATATACTAAAAACAGCACCGACTAGTGTAAATACATGTGCAAAAACACACGAATGAATACGTTAGTACTATAGCAGCAGTTACATGAGGTATTGTAAAGTATTGGGCAAAACAGCAATCGATTGAAATGTGAGACAGCAAGTTAAAACAGTTTGATGTTGGTGGTGCTGTAGACATGGATGTAAACATGCAGAGGAGAGTGTGTATTTGGTGTGGGTCACTGCGGTCCATACAGTTGATTTTGTGTGTGTGTGTGTGTGTGTGTGTGTGTGTGTGTGTGTGTGTTGCGCTTAGTACAGTTCAGTTCAGTTATTAATGAGTCTGATGGCTTGTGGAAAGAAACTGTTACACAGTCTGGTCGTGAGGGCCCAAATGCTTCGGTACCTTTTTCAAGATAGCAGGAAGGTGAAGAGTGTGTGTGAGGGGACATCCACAATGCTGTTGGGCTTGTGGATGCAGCGTTTGGTGTAAATGTCCACGATAGAGGAAAGAAAGACTCCAATGATCTTCTCAGCTGTCCTCACAATCTGCTGCAGGGATATCAATGGTCCCTCTGTAAAATGTAGTCAGAATGGAAGGAAAGAGATGGGCTTTTCTCAGCCTTCATAAGAAGTAGAGATGCTGCTGGGCTTTCTTGGTGATTCAGCTGGTGTTGAGTGATCAGGTGAAGTTCTCTGCTAGATGAACACTGGAAATTTGGTGCTCTTGATAATCTCTATAGGTGATCAGTCGATGAGTGGTCGCTTTGTGCTATCCTGAAGTCAACAAACATCTCTTTAGCTTTATCATTATTCAGAAACAGGTTGTTGGCCTCTCTGTTTGCTGACTCGTCGTTCTTGCTGATGAGACCCACCAGGTCATATTATTTGGCGAACTTGATGATATGGTTTGATCTGTGCATTGCTGCACAGTTGTGAGTCAGGAAGGTGAACAGCATTGGGCTGAGCACGTAGCCCTGAGTGGCTCCAGTACACAGTGTGGTGGTGCTGGAGACGCTGTTCCCGATCCGGACTGACTGGGGTGTCACAGTCAGGAAGTCCAGGATTCATTTGCAGAGGGAGGTGTTCAGTGCCAGCAGGCTCAGCTTCTCAATCAGGTGCTGACTGATAATTGTGTTGTATGCTGAACTAAAGTCTAAACAGCATTCATATATAAGTGTCTTTATTGTCCAAGTCAGTGAAGGCTAAATGAAGGGTCGTGGCAATGGCATCGTTCGTGGAGCAGTTTGGATGATACGCAAACTGTTGGGGGGCTGGTGAGGGTGAAAAGTCGGTCTTGATGAGCCTCATAATGAGCTTCTCGAGGCACTTCATTACAATGGGTCTGAGTGCAATGGGACAATAATCATTGAGGCAGGACACTGTAGACTTCTTTGGGTTGGGGACAATGGTGGTTGTCTTGAGGCATGTAGGAATGACAGCACTGCTCAGGGAAATGTTGAAGATGATGAAGAAGTCTTCAGCAGCGAAAGCACTTTAGCAGTCATCCACGGTTTCTTGTTGAAGCTGATGTAGCTGGTCACTGATGTCGCTTACTCCTTCAAGTTGACGGAGTTACCATTGGTTGCAGCCTCCCTGAAGATGTTCCAGTCAGTGCACTCAAAGCAGTCCTGAAGAGCAGAGGTGGTTCCTGCTGGCCTCAGAACCGGTTCAGCACATCCAACAGATGATCGATCAGAGTGAGATATTTGGTCAAGTCAACACTTTGAACTCCTTAAACCATTCCTGAGTAATATCCACATGAATGCCAAGATCCAAGGTTTCCCAGCAGAACATGACCCATTACCGTACTCCCAGGTCCCTGGTTGTCCTTACTAGGACCACTTTTTTTAGTCTCTACACTAAAAACACTGCATCTCAGGAACACCCATTTACATTACATCCACATTTATGGCATTTGGCGTACATCCTTATCCAGTGCAATGTACAAAACTGCTTTTAAGTCTCTATCAATGAATATACATTGCTCAAAAAAATTAAGGGAACACTTAAGCAACACATCCTAGATCTCAATGAATGAAATAGTCTTATTCAATACTTTGTTCTTTATATAGTTGAATGTGCTGACAACAAAATCACACAAAAATTATCAATGAAAATCAAATTTATTAACCCATGGAGGTCTGGATTTGGAGTCACACTCAAAATTGAAGTGGAAAAACACACTACAGGGTGATTCAACTTTGATGTAATTGTCCTTAAAACAAGTCAAAATGAGGCTCAGTAGTGTGTGTGGCCTCCACATGCCTGTATGACCTCCCTACAATGCCTGGGCATGCTCCTGATGAGGTGGTGGATGGTCTCCTGAGTGATCTCCTCCCAGACCTGGACTAAAGCATCTGCCAACTCCTGGACAGTCTGTGGTGCAACGTGGCGTTGGTGGATGGAGCAAGACATAATGTCCCAGATGTGCTCAATTGGATTCAGGTTTGGGGAACTGGCGGGCCAGTCCATAGCATCAATGCCTTCATCTTGCAGGAACTGCTGACACACTCCAGCCACATGAGGTCTAGCATTGTCTTGCATTAGGAGGAACCCAGGGCCATCTGCACCGGCATATGGTCTCACAAGGGGTCTGAGGAGCTCATATAGGTACCTAATGGCAGTCAGTCTACCTCTGGTGAGCACATGAAGGGCAGTGCGGCCCTCCAAAGAAATGCCACTCTACACCATTACTGACCCACTGCAGAACCGGTCATGCCGGAGGATGTTGTAGGCAGCAGAATGTTCTCCACTGTGTCTCCAGACTCTGTCCTGTCTGTCACATGTGCTCAGTGTGAACCTGCTTTCATATGTGAAGAGCATGGGTGCCAGTGGTGAATTTGCCAATCTTGGTGTTCTCTGGCAAATGCCAAACATCCTGCCCAGTGTTGGGCTGTAAGCAAAACCCCCACCTGTGGACGTCAGGCCCTCATAGCACCCTCATGGAGTCTGTTTCTGACCATTTGAGCAGATACATGCATATTTGTGGCCTGCTGGAGGTCATTTTGCAGGGCTCTTCCTCCTCCTGTTCCTCCTTGCTTCTGGGTTGTTGCACTCCTATGGCCTCCTCCACGTCTCCTGGTGTACTGGCCTGTCTCCTGTTAGCGCCTCCATGCTCTGGACACTACGCTGACAGACACAGCAAACCTTCTTGCCACAGCTCGCATTGATGTGCCATCCTGGTTGAGCTGAACTACCAGAGCCACTTGTGTGGGTTGTAGACTCCGTCTCATGCTACCACTAGAGTGAAAGCACCACCAGCATTCAAAAGTGACCAAAACTTCAGCCAGAAAGCATAGGAACTGAGAAGTGGTCTGTGGTCACCAACTGCAGAACCACTCCTTTATTTGGAGTGTCTTGCTAATTGCCTATAATTTCCACCCAATGTCCATTCCATTTGTACAACAGCATGTGAAATTGATTGTCAGTCAGTGTTGCTTCCTAAGTGGGCAGTTTGTTTTCACAGAAGTGTGATTGACTTGGAGTTACATTGTGTTGTTTAAGTGTTATCTTTATTTTTTTGAGCAGTGTATTAACACTGGGTTACTAGGTTACAGACTTAGGATACCATCAACCTAAAACTATTTTTTTTAATGTGCAGATAAAACAAACCGATAAAATAAGAGCTCGTGTTTCAGGAAGAGGTAGGTCTACAGCCGTTTTTTTGAAGATAGCCGGTGACTCAGCTGTTCGGACATCTAGGAGAAGTTCATTCCACCACCTCGGTGCCAAAACAGAAAAGAGTCTTGCTGTATACCTACCTCTTACAGTACCTTGAGGGATGGTCGGAACAGTCGAGCAGTGCTAGTACAAGACCTCATAAGACCTGCTGTTTTGGAGATGCTCTGATCCAGTCATCTAGCCATCACAATTTGTCCTTGGCACAATTTGTCCTCCAACACTTCAACCATAATACACATATGTAGTTCAAACTGACGAGCAATTTGTGAGTGTCTGTCTACTGTTTACATAGATTTGAAGACAAAAGAATTAGCATGCAGTTTTTGCAGATAATGTCCTAAAAAATGTATGAAAATGGCTAATTAATGTATGAACAGTATGTATGAGTCGGTGCCTTGCTCAAGGGCACCTCAGTCGTGGCCGGCACAAGACTCGAACCCACAACCTTCGGGTTACAAGTCAGACTCTCTAACCATTAGGCCATGAATGTTTTTATTTTTTTTAAAAAAAAAAAAAAAAAAAAGGTTTGTAGTCATGTAAATGAAAATAATGCTGAAGTTAAAGAACAAAAGCTTCAGAAAAAATGCATCTACAACTAACAGCACAGAACTTCTCAAAAGACTTGGGTGCATTGTGTAAAATCATGATGTAGCCTTGACAGAAAATCTGCTAACACGCTATTCTACATGAAGATTATGAAAAAGACATTACAATATTCAAAAAAATTAAATAATTCCCCTTTTATGTCTCTCATATGCAATAGAAAGCGTAGAAAGAGGAACTGACATTCTTTACTACTAAAGCCTGTTTTCACAGGTTCCTTTTCTTTTGCGCTACAAGAAGTGGAAAAAAATGTGATCTTACTGACCTTGATGACGGAGTGGAAAATATTGCTTATCATTAACTGGTCAGTTTCGGTAGCAACACTAGACACAGATTTATTGGAGGACAGAAGCAGAACTTCAGCCACTGCAATGTTCCACATAGTATTTTTTTCATTTTGCTTACCTCAGTTTATTAGAAGCAAATATTTTATTCAATATTTCTGTTCTAAATAAAGCCCTGAGTTTCTGTTCTTGGGCAATAGAAATTTTACTTACCAAAGGTGGTTCTTTTGCCAAAGAAAATAACTCTTTAATTCCAAAAATTCGTAAGGTGAAATCTGTAACATTTCTGTTTGGTAATTTTATCTCAATGTAGATAATGTTGTAATGTTGTGAGATGTTTTTGGAATGACGTTTATGAATTTTAGAAAAGATCAGATATTTTTTAATTACATTTGTGAAATAATTAAAACTGAAATGATATAGAATATTCAATTCAAGTTTATTTGTATAGCGCTTTTTACAATAGACATTGTCTCAAAGCAGCTTTACAGAACATAAACACAGAGCAGAAGGTAAACATAATTAATGATAAAGGATTTAACGAATAATAAAAGAAATAAGAATTAACAGAATAAAAATTCTAGATTATTATTAGATGTATATAGTTCACAGTGTGTATGTATTTATTCCCCTATGAGCAAGTCTGAGATGACTCAGGCAGCAGTGGCAAGGAAAAACTCCCTTGAATTGGTAAAGGAAGAAACCTTGAGAGGAACCGGACTCAAGGGGGAACCCATCCTCATATGGGTGACACTGGGGGTGTGATTGTAATATACAGTCAGTTAAATGTTGTATTGGTGTGAGGTTCAAGGACTTCTGATCTCCTGAGTACCACAGAGTCTAACTGGAGATGTCTCAGGATTCTTAGAGTCGGCCTCGGCTCAGTGGACGTCCAAAGGCTTCGTCCCACAGAGGACGTTGGGAGCTGGTACAATGTCTGGATGCCTCGGGATAGGTACAAAGAGAGAAGCAGTGGAAAGGGATTAACATATCTGCTGTTCATAAAAATGTGCTGGTCTGATGTACTGGTGCATGATATTATGGGATGTATTATGTGTACGCCTGACTAAAGAGATGAGTTTTTAATCTACATTTAAACTGGGAAAGTGTGTCTGCGCCCCGAACACTATCAGGAAGACTATTCCAAAGTTTGGGAGCTAAATAAGAAAACGCTCTACCACCTTTAGTAGACTTAGATATTCTGGGAACTACCAAAAGTCCTGAGTTTTGTGATCTCAGAGAGCGTGAAGGATTGTAACGTGTTAAAATATCACCGTCCGAATATTCATAGTGTTTTCAATACTATATACAAATTTTCAAAACACATTCTGTTTTTCTTGAAATAAATAAATTTGCTGTATTTCTTGTCTAAATTTGCATCTTTAGATTTGCATCTAAATTTGCATCGAATCTCAAAAAAAAAATTGTACTACTTAATACTATTAATGGACCGCAGATTATAAAAGAAATACAACTGTGTATTTACTGTACATGTGTAATGAGTTTGTCTGTGTTTCTGCCCTGTTTCTGTCTGCTGTCTTGCCCTGCTGTTAATTGTTTGCTCCGCCCACTCATTGGTTACCATGGACACTAACATACTGAAGCTTTCCTCCAGGTGTGTTGTCTTTGTCTCTGATTGTCTCCGCTTTGTGATTGGTTCCTGTTTCCTATATCTACTGTTTGTTCACTTCCCGGGTGTTAGTCATTGTTGGTATGTTGTGTGTCCATGTCCCCTGTGTGCTCTGTGTTCTGCCTTGTGTTGCCTGCCTGTTTATCTGTGTTTTGAATTTAAACTTTAAACTGCACTTGGATCCTCACTCGCCTTTGTCTTATCGTGACAACATGAGCTAGGAGACACTTAATATTGCTCGAAATAATCCATAGCAATCGCAATTACAGCTCTATAAAGGTGATACTTTACTCTCAACATGTTGCTGATAAAAAAAATTTTTATAACCTTAGTAAAGATTATCCTCGATCTGGATACAATTTCATTCTGTGACACCTGGATACTTGGAAGTATAATTGAAAGCTGATACAAGTATTAAAAGTAAATATTTTATTCAACATTTCTGGTGTGTTTATTCCTTTTTTTACTTTCTGACTAAGATTTTGTGTTGTAATTCAAAAGTTATGAGTTATAAAAAAAAATGCTGCAGCAAAATCAAGCTTCAAAAAAGCTGCAGCAAAATCAAGCATGTGTTGTGTTTTTTCTGTGGGGGGAAAAATAGAAAATAGGAAAAAACATGATTTTAAAATTTCAAACCCAAAAAAGATTCAGATTTTATGTAAATTAAGCAAAACTTTAAAATATGAGATGAGATTCAAGAAAAGTAGACATTTTGAGGTTAATCTCAGGAAACCGGGGTATCTGGAGGAAACCCCCAAAGCAAAGTGGGAATACAGTATGCAAACTCAATGCATGCACTGTGGCGGAAGTTCGTAGTGTGAGGCATTTGTGTAAACCACTAAACTACCATACCATATACTCCAGTTATACCATAGAAATTACAATTACCTCATTTAAGATTGTGGAATATCCTATAAAACGTGGCATTTTCCTAACGTTCAGTCACTTTTGCCGTCTGTTGTAGAAGGATCCTAGACCTGCAGTACTGGCGATATGCAAATAAATGGCAGTGGAAGTAGAATTTGTGACAACGTGCACAGTAACTGGGCCACATATCTGAGGTGCGTTCAACTAACACTGGTGTGTCATTTTAAAATGTTGACCTGTAATGTAGATGTTTCATCTCTTAATTAGTGAATGCAAGTGTTTATATATACGCACTTGTAGTGATTGTATTTTTATCCCTACAATCCCCTAGGACTGTGTGCTTCTCTCTCTTTCTCTCACACCCACACATACACTTCTTTACACTTCCGTGTTCAGGCTTATCTGGAAAGGGTAATACCAAGGATCTGATTTGACCAAATTACACAGTTATTGCACTCAGGCTGTCATGACTATTGTCAGAAGATTCCAGCCTCAGCACTGCCAAAGTGTCCCTTGAGCCTAAGGGCCAGTGACACTTTCTGAGCCCTAACAAGCTGGAATATGCGAGAAAAAGCATTTCACTGTGCTGAAATGTATATGTGACAAATAATGGCTTCTTTCTTCTTTTTTTATGAATTCAAATTGCAGTTACATTTGCCGCTGTTTGTCCACCAGATGTCGCTGTTTTTCGACACATCAGCTTAAAATGCATGCGTTTACACACTTTAGGTTTTGTGTCAGTGTCATATATTTTTGTAAAAGCTCCATTTAGCTTCACTTGCACTTTTAAATGCAGGTCTTACCCTAAACACAGACAAGCTACTCCACAAAATACACTAAAAAACCTACTAAACAAATATGTAAACTACATTTTAAAATAAGCCTGTGCTTTAAATCTAACATATTTGTGATTGTTATCTTCTATGGGTCCCATTTTGATGCCTCATTGTACACTTGGATGGTTATCTAAGAAGGGAATAAAACTCTTGGGAGCATGATGTTATAGGAAAATAATCAATGCCGTTATGCATGATGAGAAATGGAGTTGCTAACTTTACCAGGCTAGTGTTGGTTATTTTAAAATCAGTTAGAACTGAAAAATTAATGTACTTGTGTAAAGGGACATTATAAACCTTTACAGGCCCAGCTTATTATTCTGTTGTTCACCTTAAAGCACATTATTCAGTAATTTCTACAAATGCAGCTTTTTGTTCCATCACTGAACAACCAAAGCCAGGCACAAAAATACATTAATGCACACTCCCACCATCCACCTGAACAGGGCTATCAAGTATCACACATTGAGCATGACAGTCACTCATTTGGGTCTTTTGTCATGCTCTCCTGCCACAAATTGTATTTCTCGCGCAGAAAAACTTACTATTACACCAAAATGTACGGCTCTCTCTATGGAACTGGGCAGGAATCAAGCACGTCTCCCCTGGAGATCTTAGTCGAGCCTGCTCAGAACAAGTAGTCTAGGCCTGTGGTTCATCTGAGAAAACATCTGAGTAATAGAGGCCCCTGCTTCCTTTTTGGACTGGATTGAACCAATATGGGAGGCTATCAATGATCGCAGCCTTGGTTTTAGTGCTTCCACATTCTAATGCTGATGCCCAGAGGGTATTTTTTGATGGTCAGTTTGAACAGAAGCTCAACACGAAACAGCTTGTCTATGGATGGGACATTGTCCTCAGTCATGACCCTAAAAATGGCTGGGCTTTAGCCAAACTGTTTTAAATGGGAGCCAACATTACAAATGATAAAGGAGTCCAAAAAGGCAACAAACACTTACAATAAACAACGCCAGTCATAATCTTTCTCTCTCTCACACACAATCACAAACACACACACACACACACACACACACACATACACACACACACAAATTAATAATTGGAAATTGAACAAATACTTTGTATCTGGTTAAAATGCGGTCAGTGATCCTGGTGAAATCCTGATCCTGAGAGAGAGAGAGAGAGAGAGAGAGAGAGAGAGAGAGAGAGAGAGAGACCCTACATAAATGACTAAAAGCATTTCAATACACCGTTTTTCTGCTTAATTATGTAGCCAAACCAAACAGCAAACAAACAAACAAAAAGTATTACTTTTGAGTAGACTAATGATTGTGAACAATTGTGTCTGAAGTATGATTAATTAGCTGTGTACTATAGCGCGGGTCTGTGCAGTGCACATTCTCTCCCACAGACTCCATCCCGCGTTTTCACTCTCTCCTTTAAAACCCCTCCAAAGCGTTGGATGAAAAAAAGGGAAAAGGTAGCAGCTCAGCGAAAGGCGTGCAGGAATCAGGAGGAGGAGAGAGGAGACTTTCATTGGGGGGAAACCGCCGCCTCCAGCGCACTCCATCCCGATGTGATGAAGTGAGATGGAAGAAGCCATGGAGGTCTGGATGGTGGATCCATGGAGCTTGGCTTAAATTTTCAAGGTTGTTTTTTAACATTTCCCCTTCGGATTAGTTTGCAGCGGCTGCTGGTGGTGGTGGTGGTGGTGGTGGGAAGGAGTACAGAGCGGTTTTGGGTTTGCAAAAAAATGCCTTTCGCCAAACGGATCGTGGAGCCGCAGCTGCTGTGCAGGCACACCGTTCCCAACGATGAGGGCTTGCTCTTCGAGGACCTGCGCTCCATCAGCAACGTGGCGCTCGCGCGCAGTCTCCGCCAACTCGCCGACCTGGCCAGACACGCGTGCTCCATCTTCCAGGAGCTCGAAGACGACGTCGTCGCCACGAGCCAGCGCGTGCGCCTGCTGCAAGGCAAAATAGGCCAAATGCAGCAGACCGCCGCCGCGCTTGATCCCAAACTGGAAGCTGTGCGTAAGTAGACGCGCGCTTGATTTCTCATGCGTATCGATTCTGATACATTGCAATATGTTTAATAAGTCCTTAAGGTATCTGGTGAGCTTTTGATACCCCTCCCCTTTCTTTATCCTTCCACATTATCATGTATCACACGCCTGCATGCGTAACCAGCACCTGCGTCGCGCCCCGGTTGCGCTTTCGCCTCCCAATGATCTAAACTGCCACTAAACACTCGAGCTCTAATGGATTTGTCGATTTTAACACGTTGAGGTGGTCACGAGTAAGTGGTGCTGATCATTCTCGGCGGTTTCTGTGCTGTTTCGGAGGAGGAAGGTGCGCCATGGCTTCTCTGCGCTTATTAACATGGAAAATGCATCCACTGCATACACATGCCAGGCATCGTTACTGTTTTTTATAGCCGTTTCTTTCGAATTGGATGAAGACCAATAATGTAGGAAGCGTACTGTATATGCATGACGATGGCGTTATGGATGGTAATGAAGTGCATCGCTGTAACACATGGGCACGTTCATGCATCTTTAATTAACATCTGCCAGTCTGATATGAAGGGGTTGTGAGAGAATGCTGTGTTGTTTTCAGTTCCAAGATGATGTTCAGGTGCAGCCGGAGATGCAGTGAACCAAGTGCTCCAGTTCCTGCCTTCAAACCAAATGCACTGTGGTGCTGTGATATGTGACCATGGCTTTCATTTTCACAGATGTGTTATGACCTGTTTCGAAGCATTCTCTGAGCGACAACACAAACTGATTTGAACATGGAAAGATTAACCATGTAGGTCAAACGACAGAATGATTTTTTTTCTTACTGTAGGTAGGGTCTGATCAAGAGAGAACCTTTTTCTTGCTCCATCCACTCTCTTAGACTGACACTTCATCACTTGCAGGACTGCTAGTCAAACCAAGAAAGCACTTGAAATAAAAAAAAATCTGTTAGCACTAATAATGAGCAATAATGGACTTAGACATTTCCTGAATGTCGTTCTGAGGTATCTAGAAACTTAAAGTACAGGTTTACTATGTAACCTTAAACCTTAATGAACAGGTTTATTATGTGTGGCCTGGCTGGCTCGCCATCTTTGCTTCGAGAGTGTGTCTGCTTTTGTTATGTATCAAAGTCCCAGTGTGGGTTCTCTTTGTTGAAAGTCCCCCAGAGAGCTTTGACAGGACTATGATAGCACCAACAGACTGGCTGGCCTTATAGTTCCACCCCTCCCCAAGCCCCCTTTGGCTAGTGAGTCTGAAAGTCCCTCCATAAGGACAAAGGTCATGTCAGCCACGAGCTTTAATGTAATGGTTGTTCTTAGTTCAGGTAGCCAAACAGTCTCTGAAAGATTGCCTCCAAGTTTATAATTGCACTTCCAGAGCCAACTTTGAACACATGGGTCAAATCTTAGGAAGATTAAGAATGCTGAATGTGAAGCTGTCAGTTTGAGGTAAGGAAGTGATTTCAAACTGGACTTGAAGTTCGTTTTCTCACTGAACTTGTTGTAAGCTCAAACAGATTGTGTTAAGATCAAGCTTGCACTCAAAAGGTGCATCCAAAATCACATACTTACGTGACCCGAGGTAGTTCGGATAAGCGGTAGAAAATGAATGAATGAATGAATGAATGAACATATTTATCGTTCTGTAGTCTTTATGTTTATGCTGAAAATTTAAAAAAAAAAAGTGAACTTCAAGTACCCAGATGATGTGTTTATCCATTCTTAAAAAAAAACAAAAAACAAGTGTGGAACGTTGGACACTTGGACTCAACAGCTTTGCTTCCACAGTGGAAGTGGCAGAGCTCCAAGGTGCTGGGGCTTGATGAGAAAAAAAATTCAAGATGGCTGACAACACTCTTGTAGACAAGATGTCTAACAAATGACACTTAAATTCTGCTAAAACTAGCTTATATCAGTGTTTCATTTGACGATACAACCCTTCTAGAATCCCTACACTAGACAGTAGAGTAAATAGTCCATAGTGTCAGCGCAAAATCATGTAGGATGCAGCTAATTAATACACTTGGACTTTTGGTACGGAATCCTTATATGAATAATGCAGAAAAAAACAAACTGGCCAAAATTGTCACATCTCATTTTTTTTGTGTGTGTGTGTGAAGCAGTATCTGATGGATTAGAAAGTGTAAAAAAATTGTACTCTTCAATATGGAATAGAAGAATTCTGATTTGGAATGAGACTCCAAGGCAGGATCTTTGTAGCTTTTCCACCAGGGAAAAGTCTTTAAAGACAGAGGACTTTTTCTTTGTAACACAAGCTGCATTTATTTGTATTCATAACTTTAAGAGAGGAACTTGAGGAAAGGAACAACTTATTTATTTCCACAGTATTCAGTGGATAAGATAAACATGAAGTGTTGGTAAACACTTTGGGATGTTCCACTCCATTGTGTTTTATTCCTAAAATCTCCCTACCATAACAGAGATGTGAAAAGTACCATTCAGCTTAGTGTGTTGACATGACAAGTGTGTTGACATGTTCAAGGTGTGGGGTCGGCCTGACCTGAGCTGGTGTGATTAATTGCTAATGAAACTCTGACACAAGCTTGTGTAAACATGCTAAATAAAAAAAAAAAAAAACAAGAGCAAGTGTGTGGTCCCGGGAAGTGTGTGTGTCTGTTTGTTTTTATGTGGGTTGGTGTATAATATCCCATGCAAACATCTAATAAGAGGAGACAAACTAAGCCGTTTTGCGAAGCCTGCTGCGTTTTTCAGTCAAAATAAACAAGCTAAAGTGTACGGTCTCAGTCTGAGACTGAGCTTAAAAAAGCCTTGGCTTTAGTAAGGCTGTAATTTCTGTGGCAGACACTTTATTCCCAGTCAAAGAGTCAAACATAGAAATTAGGTTAATGCTACAATCAGAAATTGTTGATGCAAACACTTCTAATTTCTGCTCAATCTAAGTTAGCATTACACAAACACACTAGCGAGAAACAAATCGAGTTGGTCAGTGGACGAGAAAAAATGGTCAAAACATAATGCAGGGCAAGAGATATTTCATATTATATGAAACTCCATAAGGAATAAAACTCATTGTTCCTGTGTCAGTGAACATAATATAACTAGCTTATAATAGCTAATAATTGCTTTCCTCTCTGATACTGGAGACCCATCTCAACATAGTTACACGTGTTTCGAAATGCAGAGTGGTCATACTAGTCGTAGCAAACAAGTTGCTATGGAAATGATAAACCATTTGTGGAAATGCATTACTTCTACTGCATCTTGAAGTTTTATGTTAGAACTACTATCAGTGCTGCTGCTGTTTTTAACCACTAATCAACACCTGCTGAGCAATCAGAATCAGATCAGGAATTCTACTGCCGTGTGGTATAAATCAGACATGGATTCATCTATCATTCCCAAAGCCATTACAGTCCTGCTGATGGTCCTGTACAGAAGGGAGGAAATTACAAAGGTGTGTGAGTGCTCAGGATGTGTGGTTTAGCTTGAGGCTATGGAGTGTTTGAAGCAAAGATGATTACGGTACTTTGGAAATATATGACGAAGCAGAAATATAGACTTGTACCTTCCCATGGCTGCTTTTTTTTTATCTTTTCCAGTTAACAAGCTAGGCGTCATTGTATTGGTTGGTTTGTTTTTCTGATCATGATGAATTGTTTTTCAAGAAGAAGTCCTGCTCCAGGTTTCAGCTAATTTGTTTTTTGTTTTTTTTTGTAACTGTAATTTGTAGGAATTCAAAGCAGTTCTACTGAAATCAGGATGTTTGAGCTTGGCTGAAATGGATAAAATACAGAAGAACATGTTTGATACTGGAGATTCAGTACACCAGCAGAATTCCAGGGATTCCACAGTGTGCGGTATTTTACAAAGGGTCTGGATCAGCAGCTTGTGCGCTGCTTTTGCCATGTAAAAGCTGCGAGGCAGCCATGTCCTCAACTCTGTGTCTGCTTAGTAACAGAAACCTGAGGGAGATGTGACCAAACCTTTTACCAGGCTTCACTGCTGCAACTCTTCTTCCTCATTTTTTTCCTTAAAACCCCACTTCCTCTTTCTCTCTCACTCTTGCTCAGCTTAGAGTGGCCTTGCAGCCAAATTCATTGTCCTTTTTGTTTATTAGGTCAGTGAATATAGAGGCACACATTGGTGCTTGTGGACAGGCAAACAGAACTGAATGCACACATTACGCTTCTTACTTCGAGTAATAGCTAAAAGAATAGCAGTGTGCCATTCTGATGTTGGATATCATCCACAGGCCTCCAGTGACCTGGAAGCGAAGGAGCTACAGAAAAAACATCACCCTTGTTGCTTCGGACAGCATTGCCGAGAGCTGAGCTCTGATTGTTCAGCCTCTGGTCTTACAGCATAAGTGCTTTTACAGTTTTACACACAGACACACACACACAGACTCAAAAAAGCACAGAAATATAGTGGAGCATACTTCTCGAGGAATGCTTTAATTAGTTCTACAACCAGAGCACTTTAATATTATGTTATTTTCCTGTTGTACATTTAAATGGTGACTCATAAGAGGTTTTCTTTTTTTTTTTTCTATCAAGACTAAACCCTTCATATTGTGGACCAAATCATGGTATTATTGATCATTCTCATCTGCTAGGTTTATGTGGAAAAATAAATTTTATAATCCACATTATTAACTTATACAACAGTGCTGTTGAACATTAAAAAATCTTTAATTTCATTGGTCAGATCTTGATTACTATTCTTCAACAATGTAAGGCCGGTTCTGATACTTTATCATTTCTATAGTCAAACAGTTCTAGACTTATAGACTTATTAGTCTTGCATTGCCAGAGGGTCTTGACTATATAGCAGGTTTTATTGGCCACGGATTGCCCAAGAGAAATCTGACTGACTGACATGTGAAGCGAACAGATTGGGTTTTTTTCAGCGCCATGTTTAGGCAGATGAAAATGTAAAGAAAATGGGCTAAATGTTGTTGTGCAACCACATATTTATTTAAGTGAAAAATCAAATTCGTGAAAATGAATGAGTCTATACCATGGAAGTCACATCTTTTGGAATATCCACCATTTAGCAAATCCCCATAAGTGCCCATTATCACAGTTATAAACAAAATTTCCATAAGGAAAGTAGAGGAAAGTCATATCGGGTGTATTGTTAAAGGCAGAACACATGACTCCTAGAAATCCTGCAAAATCCATCCAATCAGATGATGACTTCAAACCTCCTAAAGTGGGTGTGACGTCTGAGGCTAAGACTGTAGACAAATATAGACTTGAATGGCACATATGTGAGTTTTTTTGTTTAGGATGCATATATTTAACATTTACAAAGTTGTTGGGATTTGTCAATAAGGGAGCCTTTTGCATCTTGTACTTTCTCAGTTGTCTCAATGACAATCTGCATTTTTCTGTCTTTATTAACCTCAAGGAAATAAAATAAGGTGAATAAATGTTTTTTATAGGTGCTATAAGGTGTATAGTGCTAAACAGGAATGAACTGTAGTTTGGTGGACGTTCCATAACGTTCATCCTAGCTAGAAATGAATATAAAGTCTTGAATATATGTTAAAATATTTATAATCGCTGTGACTAAGAGGAATAAAATGTTTCAGGAAATTAAAGAATTTTTAATTAATTTTAATTTAAATCCATTTCATGTCTGCATCGCATCACTCTCTTGTTTTTACTTACATACAGTAAATAGTGTTCTAGTGTATTTAAATACGTTTGGGTGGCATTTAGAAATCCTTAGTACCATTTTATCCTGGAATTCTATTCATGTAAATTGGAACCAAAATCTCTGGCTGTTGCAGAGAGAGTTTGCTAAATTGAATTAGAAATAGTCAGGATTGAGCTTCGGACCAACAAATGTGCTCCCCATTTGTATGTCTAAATTGTGCAAATGGTGCCACATTCCAATTTCACCCCAAGACATTTCTCTTGAAAGCTTGTAGACTTGTAATTACAGACTCATTGTGAGTAACTCCTGAGACACGCTGTTGATGTTAGGGCATCCTTTTTTTTTTTTATTACTGTCTCTGACACCGCCAGATGGATTAGTTCAAAGGGTCAAGAAGAGATTTTCACTGCAATGTTTGCCCTGAGGTGCACTTGCCCTAACAACGGGGTTAACATAACATGGTGGAAAGAAGTGTTAAACAACTTCCTCTCAAGCCATCCATCACGACACATCACAGGAAGGGCTGAGAGGCTACTCTTAAAGTCTGACGAATTGAAAATTTCAACCTGTATTTCTGCCTGATTAATCACGCGATCACGGTCTTCGCATGCCTGTTTATTATTAAACATGATGTGGTTCACTGAGTGTAGATAAATAGCTTTGCCTTGGCTAGATATTTTGCCAGGATGTATACATTTAAATTTGTAACCTCATTATACACTATATGACATAGACTATATGGCCAAGAACAGAAACCATGTTCTTCTTCCCCAAATTGTTTCAACAAAGTTGGAAGCACACAATTGTATACGATGTCTTTGTAATCTTTTTCACTGGATCTGTAACTAAGCAAGCTCCATAACAGCATGGTTTGCCAAGGTTGTCATAAAAGAACTTGGGTATCCCCAGTGAACACCAGATTTACCGCAGACCTCCTCCAGACCTTCTCAGTGTTTGATCTCACTGAAGGAACCCAAATCACATACACAGTAGATTTTAGCAGCAGCGGAGTAATTCTGGAATGAGATGCTCAAACATCAAATATGAGTCTAGCAATAGGATGTCCACAAACCATATACTATAAAACAAATCAGACAATTTGGTGGGATTTCACTTTTACCAACACTGTGTGTATATTATCAGCCTCTTCCACTCACATCTCAATCTCATCTGCTGCTGATTCACTTATAAATGGCTGCATCCTGCACTCACGTCTCATTCATTTGCCGAGCAACTTCATTATGTTTGTCTAAAAGCCTTAACATCGATATAATTTTTAAACCAGTCTAAGTACGACTCCTGACATTTTTTTAGGCTGTAGGATTTTTTCTACAAATCAGCCTCCTACAAAGGGCTTTTTGTTCTTGACTTTGCACACATCACCTCCCAGTTATTTCCTGAGAATCCAACCCCAATCACAATAAAGCTCTATCCAATTAATTGCCAATATATTTTCATATAAGTGCTTTGAAATGGGGTTATGAAAACCAATAAATTTGGTCTGGGTATTTAGCCGCTGTCACTCAAACATCTTACTGATGATGGAGAGTTGAAGATCCAAGCACATGTATAATCAGCATGGGCGTAAATTTCATTTAACAGTAGGGGGGGACAATAAATACAGTATAAAGTTTCTAATGAGCAATTTTTGAAGGGGGGACACAAATAATAGTCTAATTGTACTTATAAAGATATGTCCCCACAGTGAAAAAATTGGCTTTTATCATTATTATTGTGGCATGGAGACTGCATCATCATGGTTATTTTCAAAGTTTTTCTTCAAAGAAAATAAAACTATCATAAAAATAATCACAACAATAAAAACAAGGAATTAGGTTTAAAAAAGGTTTAAAATGTAAAAGGTGTTATTATTTAAACAGTTTAATTTTTTTCTTTTTTCTTTATTTTTTTTCTTTGTTTTAAATTACTGTATTGTTAAGCATTTAACTCTATGTTTCTATTTAGTAATTAAGAATATATGTCAATTTTTATTGAAATCATTAAAAAAACATTTATTGATTTAAATTGTTTTTATTGGAGTTTAGGTGTAACATTTAATGTAAAATATCTAATATAAATCTCTCAGAGAAAAAAAAAACACCTAGGTGGGATTGTAAAAAAAATCACACTTTTAAAGGTAATGTGAAGTAAAATCTGCATTTTAAAAATTATTTGCAAACAATATTACTTTAAATGTTTTATATTCTGTATTATTCACTTTTCACTATTACTCTCATCAGAACAGTCTAAACGTAGTTTTTTGCTTTATAGATATGTTATTTTAGGCATTAATGTCTATCAGAAGTATGAGTAAAAGTCTTTGAAACGTCACAGTGGGAAAAATGTCATGTTTTATTAAATGAATAACAATCAAAGAGAACATAACATTTAGATGTTTGGCAAAATAAAGTATGATATATTTTGGCTGTTTTGCCCATCAAACAAGGTCACACACACACAAGCGCACAGTGCCCTAGTGTTTTGACTGGCTCTAAACAAAGATAAACAAATGGATCTGGTAGAACACTCAAGCCCACAGTGACGACCCACCTTTCATCATTTATCAGTGTGAGAGCTCAAGGGAAGCCCTAAAAGCCCTCATCCTAAAAACATGACTCTAAAACTTCCCAGCATGCCTGCTTGGTGACTTGATGTGTGATTTGGGGGTTAGTGACAGGTGTTGTCTCACCCCTGAGGAATATGACTTGCTATGCTGACTTTCCATTACTTTATCTTTCACTCTGGAGCCTCACTGGCTCTTTGGTCTCTGAAGGTTTCACCTTTTCTGCCATTTTAAAATTATTCTCTCATTACCTTGAACTTAAAATGTGTCTGGACCAGACACACTTTAAGCAGACTTGCAAAGAGATTTAATAATCTTTTTTTTCCTAGTGGACATAAGCATGAATCTTTGAACACGCATGTACAGTAATTTACATATTTAATACCTCCCTGAATAAAAGAGCAGAGAGCCAAGAGAGGAACGTCGACAGTTTTTCTGCCTCTTAGCAGTCTCCGTGCCCTACTTTCAACCGGCTTCTGGGTTCGACAGTACTTTTAATGTTTAATGCCCTTTGATTTGCACTGGAGACACATCAAGGTTCTCAACAAGGCTTGTCATAGAGATGCTTGCTTGTATGATGGAGAGGTCTCATACACGCCCTAGAAAGAGAAGGTCGAATGGAGACGAAGATTTACGCCAGAGAGAAGAAGATATATCTTCATCCACAGGGAGTCAATGATGCCACCATTTTGATCAGTGCACACAAAGATGTGGCACTTTTTTTAATCAGCTATTTAAAAAATGAAAAATATACATACAAATTCTTAAATTAGGTAAAAAAATCTTAAACAGTCCTTCTAGGATTTCATTAATTTGTGAAACTACACATGTTTAGCCACAGCACTCTTTGATTCACATGCTTCAAATATAGACTACAGCTCTAATAGAAAGTCAACACATATGTGTCTTCACTGCCATTTCACCAACTTGATTAGTTTCACTCAAAAAAACACCAAAGTCAAATAAAAAAAAAAATCATGGATTTTTGGTTGCAACAATTGAGAGATTCAGATTTAAAATAGAAAAAATGGTACATAGAAGGCATCTCTAGAAAATTGTCCGTAGTGTGTGAGTGAATGAGAGTGTGTGTGTGTACCCTGCGATGGGTTGGCACTCCGTCCAGGATGTATCCTGCCTTGATGCCCGATGACGCCTGAGATAGGCACAGGCTCCCCATGACCCGAGGTAGTTTCGGATAAGCGGTAGAAAATGAGTGAGTGAGAGTGAGTGGTACATACACTCACTGCTTTTCTTTTCTTGTATTTCATATGTTTAAAGTTTGGCCTAAATAGTTGAAATTTGGACTTAAGCTTCTGAATCTTGTGGTTGTTCTTGAAGCTGTCTGATGCTAAAAAAATTTTAAGTATGCTAAACGTAAGTAGAAAACTTTCCATATTATTACAATATTTCCATTGATTTATTTCGTCTAGATTTTTTCATTTACTGAAAAATTTCCTGAATCCCAAATTGTCAAAGACTACAATGATTTTCCTTAAAGCTTTTTGTTCTACTATGGTTTATTAAATGCTTTGAAAAAGACCAGCATATTAGTTATGCAGGGAACATGTTTGCAACTGCGTGTCACCACAGGTTTCTGTGACTGATGAGAGGAATTCCGTTATCCATGCAGTCGGGGATGTGGGACCTGCTTCCTCTGGGCCTGTTGAAACCTGAAAGAATTCCCAGGTTGACTAAGACTAGTTTTTGGTTTGGAATTAGAGGGTAGGGGAAATAGTTGGTGGTCTAAGACTTGTTTCTTTAAGTTTAAGGTTCTTGACTGTGTCTATGAGGCGGCCAATATAATACATGGAGAATAATTACAGTAAATAATAAGGCAGCATTTTTTATCTTTAGGATTCATATTTCAGACTCTAGAATTGTAACACCTCATAGTGAAAAGAAATAAAATTCAGAAGCCTGTATTCATTTCTTCAGGTCTCCAGTGAAAACTTTATTTCCTACCTGCATTTTATTGTTTGATACCGTAGGAACAGTTTATGAAATAGCAGAGATGCTCAGTGCCTCTGGTGAGCGGACGTTAATAAACGAGTTAGCAGGCTTATACAAAGCCTAGCATCAGACAACCAATTTCCAAACTGATTAGTGGGTTGTCTTTAATTACTAGCATTAACATTAGTGCTACAAAGTTGCTAGACCTCCACAGGAGACAAATTACAAGTGTCACAAGACAAGAGAGTTCTTTGTTTGCTAGTGTAATCAGCTAGGAATGCCAACAAGTGCTAAGTAATCACAGCTCTGGTCGTAAATAACTGTAAAGACACAAAGGTCTGTAGTTTCTGAGTTTTTTGCTAGGATTTTCTTTAGCTTTCTTGGCCCTATATGGAAAGATTTAACCCAGTAAAATGGCTTGAATGATGGAAGTATGAGAGATTAGCCAGAGATTTAAAAGTAGCACAGGTTGTAACACATTTATGAAAAATGTGGGTCACACTACTTTTGCTGCAGCGTGGACCTCAATGAAATATTAATGCTGCTTATGGGTCTGATCACAGTGACTTTCATATTTGATCTGGTTTTCCTTCAGTAATGAGGATGTTATCAAAGATATCATGCAAATACTGTAAAGTTATTTTTATTTTAGGTTACCCTACGATACATAACAGACAATACAGAATTAGTGTAAATAGAAGTTTCCCACTTGGACACTGTGTAAGAACAAGCAGTCGCAATTACCACTGGGAGTAAATTTTTCAAGTGTGAAAATGGTCTATTTAAAAAAAATTACGGTATCTTCAACTGTGTAAGATGCTATCAATATAAAATCCACGACATCTTCATATTTATCACTTGAAGGTAGGATCACATGAAGGCTGTGTAGTGTATTTTTGGGCTTATCTAAGCCCACATACAGTATGGCCTCAGCTACAATTGTATATGTGTAACAAATGAGAAGACAACATGGGTGAGATCAAGGCACCAAAATTTGATGTATATTGGATTTAAATCATAAACAATTTTTTTATTGGACAATAAAGTCAAAATTTAAATCATAAAACACAATTAGTTAAGGATAGTTAAAGACTGGAGGAAGTAGAATCTCCATCATGCCATACGCCACCTTGCGGCCCTTGCAGCCTGGCAAGCCTACTGCCAGAAGATCTCATTGGCCTGATTGTGTAAGGTTAATACGTCAAAATGGACAAATTAGTCTGATGCTTGCATTGATCCTCTGAGACTGTTTGAGTATCACCATCAACCATACTGGGAGGTTCAATAGCAGGACTCTCTAAATGAGTGGCAGCATCATCAGCCACACTGGAAGACTCGATGACACGTTGAAATAGTCCTAGATAAGCTCTCAGTAACAGGCCAAGTCTCGTCAGTAAGCTGTAGAGCTTCTATGAACTCTATGTGCTCTGTGTCTGTTCGAGATAGAACTAAAATCAAAATTTACTAACACCAAGCTAAGAAAAACAAATGTGCATGTTTTGCAGAGAATGACTCATCTATGTTGTTCTCTCAGAAACAAACGAGCTGCTTACCAGACACAGCTGGGGGGGGAAATCCAGAAGGATGGGAACCATGCTAGATTGGGCTAGTCGGGACAATATGGTGATTGTAGTCAGATAGATTATTTTAGAGAATCAGTTTTCATCCAGTCTTTTATACCGCACAGCATGCGGTATAAAAGGTTATATCAGCTTCAGTATGTAGATTCATGTTGTTTGACGGTGATAGCAGAAGTTG